>NW_016166441.1:0-887 GCF_001687245.7 Rhagoletis zephyria | reverse complement strand
GTTTAACCTAATCGAAACTGTCAAAGTTGCGAACGTTACACCTCCTCGAAGAATACCAGTCAAACAACCGCGTTCAGAAGCGTATGTGTCTGAGTTTGAAAACTATGGTCCTGAAATTCCAACCAGTGATTACTCGCCACATTCTATTCAGGCCATATTCAAAGATGTATTGCCACCAGATGCGCTGACACCAAAGCGACAAGCAGAACCTGCTCTCTTTCCTGGCCTTGTCTATAGGCGAAACGACGACGATGACGATGATTATATGAGGATATGTTCCATGAACTTCAAGGTGGTAAAATCGACGGATGGAGTTAGCCTGGACGCACAACAGAAGCAGCAGCTCGACGCAGTTCTGCAAGGAAATGCAGAAGTATTTGGTAATATCACTGAACCAACACCGCACGCTGAGCATCGAATTAACACAGGTAACCACGAACCGATTTTTAGTCCTCCGAATCGCCTTTCTTTCGCCAAAACGCGCGAGCTAAAAGCCGAAGTCGATAAAATGATCGAAGCTGATATCGTTGCAGAATGTGAGTCGCCGTGGGCATCTCCCGTTGTGATGGTACCCAAAAGAACCGGGGGAATTCGTGTCTGTATTGATTACAGGAAAATTAATGCTGTAACCGTGCCAGACAGATATCCACTACCCCGTATGGATGATCTACTGCACGCAGCAAAGAGTACTAAATATATGACAACATTAGATCTTCAAAGTGGTTATTATCAAATAAAATTTAATGATACAGATTCGTACCAAACTTGTTTTATTACTCCTTTTGGAACTTATTTATTTAAGAGAATGCTGTTTGGCTTGCGTAATGCACCTGCAACGTTCCAGCGTCTTATGGATCGTTTTAAAGCCTCCGTTCCCAAGGTTCAAC
>NW_016166440.1:8698-24281 GCF_001687245.7 Rhagoletis zephyria | reverse complement strand
ATCTTCGTCGTCTTGGTCTTAATCTTTATCTTTTCCTTTATCCTGATCTAAATATGTCCATTCTTTTCTTCATTTACATATTCACCCCCACCATTGTTATTAGGTTAGGTATTTAAATTTTCCTTCCTCTTTGTCTTTATATCTAGGTTTCTTTACTTTTATTTTAATTTCTGTATTTATCACTTTCTTCTTCTCCATACTCAACTTTACCTTCTTCCTTGTTTGAGTCTAATCTATTCATGTACATACATACAAACATTTTATTCCTGAACTGCTGCTTAGCACGTTTCTTTAATTCGCTATCAATATTAAAGCATACATTTAGGGGGCATTTCCGCCCCAACCATGTACATGTGTGCATTGGTATTGGTGTGACTTTTGAATTGATTTTTTCGCTCTATTTTAAACTGATTTGAAATTTTAAAAATTGCCTGCACATCAGCATCAAAATACCTTTCTAATGATATATAACTGTTTATACCTTAGAAGTATAGTTTAGCCGTAAAAGGGGTGTAAAGGAAACATGATTGCCTATTTATATAATGATTTAATTGACTAGGTAGTCGTTTCTTCGATTAGGGTGATTAAACATTTTTGATAGTATTTTAATATGCTTCTTAGGTCTAGTTTATCACGCAGTTCATTAGCATTTTCCGTAAAATTATTGTGGAAAACTAAGTTTTGTATATTTTCATAATTGTAAAAAATTTATTTGAAGGGAAAAAATCGCCAAAAATTTATTTGAAGGGAAAAAATCGCCAAAAATTTACTAAATTTTTACGCGCACATAAGTATTAAAAAAAAATCGCCAATTCGGCGCGAAATCGCTAAATCTGGACACTCTGGTTCTAAGCTCCACTCTGAAGTGCTTTCAGTGAGTTAATACTCCTTAATTTCGTCATGATATTCGAAACTCTCGAAGAAAAAATTCACGAAATTTTGAACTCCCGGTGAAGTATCTTTTTTGAATTGTTTGCAGTTAATAAACTATTTGTCGGAGAAAATCAGTTAAGGCATCAAAATGTGCGTAAATACCTCGGCTTTCCATGAGACTGTGAGATAGATTAAAATAAAAAAGATTTTGCCGCTTTTTTATGTTTTTTCCTAACCATCTCAATTTCTCTATGGAAAATTTTCAAATACGTTTTACTGAACTACTTGAACAGATCTACGACCTCTCCAAGGTCACTTAAAAAGATCTTAGCACTGTTAGCTATCAGAATAGATATTTATGTACTTTGGCGACGTTGCGCAAATCTGCAGCCAAACGACTGCTCTTTAATGAAAGCTACTTCAGCCGAGAAAACACTATGCAAATTGATATAGTTAGAAGCCCAGATTTAGGGAGGCTCCTACCCAATCTTCTCGATCGGGGATACTCAGAATATTTGGATGAAGCTTGTTTGTGAAATCGTCGTTACATAGGTAGTTGAAGTTGCAGTTGCCTCGTGGGTGATGTTTCCTGGATACAAATATGGAAAGGAGTCCATCCTAGAAACGACTCTAGAGCCGCAGTTGAGCACATTCTTATTGCTGCAGTGACGGATAGGCATGCTAACCTTTGCAGTTTGTTAAAGCAAAGTATGGCAGTTTTTCGCAGTGTCTTCTGTCACCATGCTATACCATGCATAAGACACAATCTGACAGACGATCCTTTAGTAAGAGTTTGTATTTTTTGAATTACACAATTATTGCAGAGGATCATCGATATATGTTCCTACATGTACAGATCCAGTGCTGTTGCCATGAAGAATGTGTGCAAAATAATATATCCATGTGCGCATATTGCGCATTTGCAGCACTTATTTTTCCTTTACTAATACTACATAAATAATAAAAAAAATCTTCCACCGATGCGTCGATACCACATAAATGACCAAACATGAAGAGCACTTTACCAAATGTGTGCTGATAATCAAGCCAATCGTAGGCATACATAAATACATGTAATGTTCTATTTCTATGCGTTTCATGCAATGTTCCATTTCCAATGCATTCCACACCAACGAAGCGCAGTAAAGTGTTAAAGAGAGAGCAGAAGAAGCACATGACAGATAATTGAAATCAAATAAGAATGAAATTTAGTGAGAACCAGATAGGACAGTAGTGTGAGAGTGCGCGGCTTCATTAAATTTGGAATAAGAGCTCACTAAATTCCAATCAGCTGAAATTAAAACTAAGTTAGTGTTAGTAATGCAGTGAATGCTGTTAGTGCCGGATTTAAAGTAATGGAAATGTGGTGGAAAAGCAATAAATAACGAGAAGCACATGGCATGCTAAAAGAGAGAGAGAAAAGGGCAGTGAAATAAAGTATAAAGTAAAAAAAAAAAATCAGTTAAGTCGAAATCGGCTGGAGTGGAAAATAAATAAGAAAGTGTAGACTGGGAATGTAGGCTGCGCGGAATGCTTATCATTTTTTTCGCCGGTTGCGATAGTAAGCGAAGCAGGTTTTTATTTATTAATGAGTGGATTGACGCGGCGACGCGCGTGTGTAAACAAAAGTGAGAATATTAGTAAATAAATAAAGAAAGAAATCGGTAAAATGCAAGAGTTAATGAGGTGAAAATAAATAAACAAAAGTATGAATGATTGCAAAAGTGAATAAATGCTCGTTGAAGTATGATGCTTTGAGAAAATAAAAAAATCACGCAAGAAAAAATAAAATACATATAAGCAAGAATTAAAAAAAGCGCGAAATTATTATATTTTTTTGCAATTAAATTTTTTTGCACTTAGTCCATATATTTTTAATTTTTGTGATAATCACACGCATACATATGTATATACAGATCCAAATCAATGATTTAAAGTAAACTCCTTTTTTTTTGTAGTTTTCATCAAGAAGTGGTTGGTGCTAAATGCGCTAAAGAAAAATGAAAATAAAATTATTCAGTGAAAAAGTTTGCTTTCGAGTGTCACATGTCAACTTATTTGAATTTACTGTTCGCACCCACCTGGTAAAAGTGTTAAGTTTGTCGTCTTAACTTATTTGTGATATTTTTTTCTGTTCTGTTTATTAAGCCAGCTAATTACAAATTTTTCCTTGCCGCTCACGTCAACATTTTGAATCCGTATTCTATGCGTTTGTAATTTTACAATTAACAATTTGTCAAAAAGTTATTAACCATAATAATAAGTGTAAAATAAAATATGATTTAAAATTTGAAATTTGAATTTGGCAATTTGAAAAAGCAAATATAAGTATAAAAAAATAATAATAACTAAAAAAGTAAAAGTGCTTAACCCTAACCAACTTTTAATAACAATATAATTGTAACTGTGCAAACTTTTGATAACATATGCAACAGCATGTTTATCAAAGTTCTACTAATTTAAAGGATTTTACTGTACCGAACGAATTTCGATTTTAATTTGGAATAACGAAAACGATATGGATCCAGCGATTTTAATTGGTAAGTTCGATGAATTTTTTTAAGTCTAATAATTTTCCAAAAAACTTTAAAAAAGAATTTCAAACTGCTAAAAAGTGTTCTAAACACCCATACTTTCTCGTCGAAGCTCAGTAGAGAGTATTATTGTACAGTTTCATATGTAGTCCTTCAAAGGATCTTCCGAGGGCTCTGAAACTTCAGCACATTACTAAATCTCTGCACTCAGCTCTAACGAAGGCATTGACTATCGGGCACACCTTTCTGCATTCGTTTGCTTATATATTTTCAAATTATTTTTGCAGATGAGAAAAGTGTGAAAAAATAATTATAATTTTTTTTTTTTAACAAGCTTTTATTAACGGTAAAAAAATGACGACCCCTCACCAGGTAACGTCTAAATTTTTTGCGAAGTGATTTCTTTAAATTTAAGTAATATACGTTATAAATATGAAAAAATCGGTCCATAAATACAGATTTTCCAATTATCTTGACTCCTGTGCCACCTATCGGGCAAAGTGTTTTGTGGAGTAATTTCCTTTCACGTAGGTAATGTTGGCCCGTCCAATAATCGAACCATGGATCTAACGACCTCGTCTATTTACGCGAAGTTAGTTAGGATTTTAGAGAATAATTTTTGTGTGACGTCACACTGGTGCAGTTGCGAGGGAATAATGCCAAAATTCGGACAAGAATGCAAGAATAAGAAGACATTTTGGAAGGATACAAGCACAGTTGCCACACACTTAGAAAAAATGTTACCGATATTTTTTAAAAAGAATACCAAAGAGTTACCAAAAGTATTAAAAGCCTTTTTTCTTTACACTTTCGAGCTTATATGAAAGTTGCCGTTTCCCCATTAACGGGCCTTACGCTGTAGAAGTTAAATACGAAAACCTCGTCCAAAACTAATCAAAATTACTTTACACCTCATCTACCTTTTTCACCTGCGAAAAAACCTATTTTTATTTTCAGTACTGTTTCTAAAGTGAAATTGCAAATATCTTGAAAATTTGTCCACAAGAAAAAAATTTACTCGCCTTTCGGAATCAGAGTGGCAAAACAAAAATTAAAATTAGTGCTCCAGTGAAGTCATTGATTTATAGAATTTCACCCGTTTGGACCAATTCCTTGTATTTTTATTAGATTAAATTTAAATATATTTCATGACCAATTTTCATTTTTTTTACAGCAATTTTAAATAAACTACTATGTAGTACGAAAATATAGCTCCAATAGTGTTATGTGGTACAAAGCTCAATAACACTTGGAATAAATATGAAAACGCCACAATAAAAATTGACGAAAAAAAATCTCTTTTGTGGCAGGGATTGCTTCATTATTCCACAGCTTAATAATAAAATCTCGTCTTATATTTCACTACATGTCGTTCAGACAATTTTTGTTGGAAAAACTCAAACAACAATCTTTCGAATTTGAAAGACCGCAGCCTACACCATGACCCTAGCCGTGTATGTACGTATGTAGATATGTGCATATCACCAATCCTGAATCCATCTTCAAAAACAAATTCATTGAATAAGAAATTAGATATGTGTATGTAACTCTGCCGCAGATATTGAATGATATTCAAAAATATTTTAATGTTTTTAAGCATTTTGTCTGAAAGTTACCAAATGAGATCGGAAGTTACCAGATTACCAAATGTTTTGTTAAAAATTTAAAATTACTGACTTATTTCCACTGGGAATATTTCAATAAGTATTTCTTTTTGTGAAAAATGCTTTAATTCATGGCAAGCGAAGTATGAATCGGTGTGAAAAACAAAAAAAATCTAAAGCTAGGGAATGAAGTGACAAAAAAATTTCGTATTTTAATTCACATCCCACAGTAATAATCGCGTACTCCAAGTACCCACCCTTCCACGGTATCCGAGCTTCTCTTCAATTTTCCGCAAAAATCGGCTTTCTGTTGCGCTGTCTGTCTTCCCACCTTTTTCTTGGGACCCCGACCATTGCATTGTTACCTTATACATTGTGGCACTTTAAAGTGTTTGCCCGAATTCTTTTGGAAGTCAAGAGCTGTTAAAAGACGTTGCTGCAAAGTGTAGGGTTCAACCTTTTCCCAGGTAAACAAAAATGTCCATATACGCCACTACATATAATGAAGGCACATAAATGCGGGCGTATAAAAATTTGCACCTCCCGCTGAAATACTGATATACATACAATCTACGGCTTCAATAAACAACCAACCAACCAGCCAACCGAGCGGGCAACCAGTTGAAAGGTCAACCCACCAGGTGAAAGTTGCGAGCGGCAAGGAAAGAGCAGCAAAAGAGAGAAATTTGAAAAAGTCACTGCGAAAAACGCACAACAGTGCAACTGGGCAACAGGGCATGCAATAAATTGGTAGCAATGACGTTGCATATGATTCCGTATGCATTTTGCCGCCACGAGTGGGAGCCATAGCAGTTACCACAAATATTTCTGCATGCTGATACACCCATGCACTAGTGTAAATATGTATACTTACTTAAATCATATATGTATATACGTAGGTATGTATGTATTTGCGAAAAGAATAAGTGGTCAGATGCCACACGTTGGTTGCTGCTGACCAGCAGATATGTACATAGCTCGGTTTGGCTTATGTTGAAGTGCTGACTTTTGGTCGCTGAAAGCACAGTTTCGTACTTGTCTGTGACTTTGGTTGGGTCATAAATAAAAATATGTTTCTGCAACCTCTTGCTGGCCCTTAAATTTGTACATTTGCATTGTATAGGTGCATGTATGTGTGCAATTTTCGAGCGCTCTTTTGCCACAACAAAGAATATATGGCAACGGAAAAGTACGATGCATGCTACAATATTGTGCAGATTTAAAGGAGGAAGCTACAAATTTAAAACCCTGAAATTTGTTGAAATGTGACGCTATAAAATGCAATGAAATTAATGGAACTGATGAAAATCACAGAAGAATTTTCAAGAATATTCAACCACAAAAGAAATATGAATACAAACTAAGGGTTTTGAGTAAAGGGACTCAAAATCGAAAATTAAATATAAAAAAGTTTCAAGGTCTTACTTTTCACTAATATATTCTGAAGTACATACGCACACCAAAAGAAGTATTGGCACACAGATTTTTTCAAAATATAGTATATGCAATAATTTTTATTTCTGTATTTTTTTTTCGGCAAATTTTTTATAAAAATATGGTTCTTACTACAACAAATAACATACAAATTTATTTTATAAAATTTGCGCCAAACTCAGGAAAGTTCAACAAACTTAAAACTCTTTAATCACATTTCCGATTATGAAGATTTATAGCACATTAAATTTTATTAAAAAAATTCAAGATTGAAGTGGTTAAACAATCGCGTTGATTTTTGACAACTTTTTGGTGAAAGGTGTTTCACATTTTTTCCATACGAAGTATTTTTGAATTTTATAAAAAATTTGCGAAAAAGAACTAAAATAAAAGTTCCTGTATTTATTGCGAAAAATTCTATGTGCCAATACGTTTTTATGGCAGTGTGTATGTATGTACATTAAACCCTGCAATTTTACAAGTAAATGAAAAAAGTTCGCCACAAGCAGATTTGGGCAAAATTTATTCGAATTACAAATAGTAAATAAATAAATTTTTATTTCGGTTATTTGTAGATAAAAAATAATTGAGTTTATTCAAAATTCGAATAATTAATGAAAATAAATTATTTTATTCGGTATTAGAATAATTAATGAAAATGAAACGAATCATATTCTGAATAAATTAGTAAACAGAATTAAACTAACTGACAATGAGTGATAATAGTTAGAAATAAAAGTAATCGTTAACCAGTGTTTTATAAATAGGCTGCGGATTGTATGCGGAAAACAAATCCGAAAAATATGTACACCATAATTACAAAGAAGAAGAAGAAAATATATACACATTTATTTGCTTATAGTTAGTGATACACACTTTTAGGCTTCGTTTTCTGCATAAAGTTCCGCAGTCAGTTTTAAAAAAACTATTTCAAATAACGAATTAAATCACGAATATTTATTTACAAGCAATTTATTCACGAATGTTTCATTAGTGAATCAGTTATTTGCGAATAATTATATTACGGATAAATTTTTATTCGAATAATTACACAGCTCTGTAAAATTTATTATTTTTAAAATACGCTATGTGATGTTTTTTTTTAACACTAAAAAGGTAAAAGCGCTGCAAAAACATGCCGAAAATTTTTTAAAGTGTACGGTGAGAGTATCAACGTGAAGACCATACTCGATGCTGCTGATAGGATCGCTAACAGGGGCATTGTTGGCTAGAAGCACATGCATTTAAATTAGGTCTAATAGATAACAAAAAATGTAGGAAATGTACATAACTATCTCGAGGGGCGCAATAGATCTTAAGGTCGCAGTGCATTATCCCCAACAATAATAACTATCTCCGAAAACAGAGGACCACATAATTCGCGAGGGTCCAGCTTTCAGAAGGCAAATACTCGCGTTACTCGGCAAGATACAGCTACAGAGCCTACAGTCAGCAATCGGCAAAAGACTAAAGTGTATATTAAAATTCGGACCCAGTACTGGTTTCCTCGATTCCGTTGCGGAAATGTTTATTTCATGCCGCCCTGGTCAGCCAATCTCTGGAAAAGTCGATGACATAGTGCAGATAGTTGAGCAAGACAACCGAAATGCAAGCTGACAGGAGATAGCGGAGGCACTATCGAACGTTTTTTGAAGTGATCCATTTCGGGCGATAAAAATTTTTTAAATACGAAAATAAGAAACGCAAGCGATCAAGCGTCAAAGATCGATGACCCTCCAAAAATTAATTCAAAGCCTGGGGCGACGACCACTATGAACTGCTACAACCTGACAAAACGATCTATCCTATCCTATAATGTGCGCATCTCGGCCGCTTGAACGAAGAAATCGAGAAAGAATGGCAAGAATTGTGCAATAGAAATTGAGTGGTGTTCGTTCCATTATGACAATGCCAGGTCGCATACTCGGAACAAATTGACGAAACTTGGTTGGAAAGTTTTAATGCATTTACCATTTAGTCCGGACCTTGCATCGTTTGACTTCCATTTCTTGCGATCGCCGCACAACTCTCTTTATGAAAAAAAAATTGGCAAGCTTTTCGCCGATAAACGACAGAAATTCAGCTAAAGGTCATAGGTTATAATGGCCTTTATGTACCTGGTTGAAATTGATTTTAAATTAAGATTAATTATTAATTTACCCGAAAATCTGCGGAGATTTTTCATATGACCCAATATATGTATACAACACATACATACAGTATACAGCCGTCAGCCATTGGCGTGGGTGTTGTCTCTTAGAAAACAAAATGCTGCAAGAAATACCCACACATGATCGTAAAAATAGTAGTTGAACGAAGCATACTTGTAGTTGGTATGTTTCGAAGTGTTTTAGTCACAGCTTTGATCTGGCCAACACCTTTTTTTGAAAAGTAGATTAATCGAATGTGTTGAAATAGCCCAAAGTTTAGCTTGAATATTTATGTGCGCGCATGCGTGCTTTATTATTGTAGAGGTGGTGGAAATATTTCCTTATATATTTAATGACATAGATAGTCCGCTGCCGCTGAGGTGTAGTGATTAGCAGTGCGAGATACCACCACTCCACTNTGATCTGGCCAACACCTTTTTTTGAAAAGTAGATTAATCGAATGTGTTGAAATAGCCCAAAGTTTAGCTTGAATATTTATGTGCGCGCATGCGTGCTTTATTATTGTAGAGGTGGTGGAAATATTTCCTTATATATTTAATGACATATGTAGATAGTCCGCTGCCGCTGAGGTGTAGTGATTAGCAGTGCGAGATACCACCACTCCACAGTGCTTGCGTTCAAGCCCTGATCAAAGCAACTTCACAAAAAAATATAGGAAAAAGGTTTTTCCTTAACAGCGATCGCCCTCGGCAGGCAATGGCAAACCTGTGTATTTCTGCCATGATAAACAGCTTCTGATAAAAATATAATCGCAGTTCGGAGTCGGTGTAAAATTTTAGTTCCCTCCCCTTTTTTTGGGTTAAGAAAATATTGAGGCGATTCCGCACCAAATTTACTCGAAAAATCTTTTACGCAGATGTACTTGCATTGCAGACTCATCGCTCATGCAGTTACTTGCCATTGTACGACTAACGTCGCAATAATTCCATGCGGCAGAGAAGAGCATAAGTCATGGATTCACTTACATCCGAGAAGAGGTTAACGCGGATCTGATATTTCCATAGCAGCGGAATGCACTCTTGTTACGCAAAGTGCAGAAGCCAGTAAATCTTCATCGGAATATAACTCTCAATCACTCTTAAGTATGACCTCATCGCTTGTGGTATTCTATCATTCTTAGGTTGTGGTGGTTGTCCATGCACATGGTACTGTGGAGTGAGTTGTATAGAGTGGATTGTGAACGACGGAAGAAGATTTTACTTCCAAATTTCTTACATAGTCAAAAGTGCACTTGCTGCCAAGAGTGAATTTCCCTTGAATTTCTGGGCTGGACTATATTGTCGGTGTTAATGATGGTTGCGTCAAATTTTTTGAAACAATAACTCTTAACATTTAAGTGAGTGCAGAGAAGCGCCTGTTCTAACGAACGGCGCGGAAAGCCGAATCTGAGAGGTCCAATTGATGGTGGTCTTTAGCCTTGCACACAATAAGCTCCATAAGATCTTATAAATGATGCTTAATAGGNGTCGGTGTTAATGATGGTTGCGTCAAATTTTTTGAAACAATAACTCTTAATATTTAAGTGAGTGCAGAGAAGCGCCTGTTCTAACGAACGGGCGGAAAGCCGAATCTGCGCGGTCCAATTAATGGTGGTCTTTAGCCTTGCACACAATAAGCTCCATAAGATCTTATAAATGATGCTTAATAGANTGTTACGCAAAGTGCAGAAGCCAGTAAATCTTCATCGGAATATAACTCTCAATCACTAAGTATCACCTCATCGGTTGTGGTATTCTATCATTCTTGGGTTGTGGTGGTTGTCCATGCACATGGTACTGTGGAGTGGGTTGTATAGAGTGGATTGTGAACGACGGAAGAAGATTTTACTTCCAAATTTCTTACATAGTCAAAAGTGCACTTGCTGCCAAGAGTGAATTTCCCTTGAATTTCTGGGCTGGACTATATTGTCGGTGTTAATGATGGTTGCGTCAAATTTTTTGAAACAATAACTCTTAACATTTAAGTGAGTGCAGAGAAGCGCCTGTTCTAACGAACGGCGCGGAAAGCCGAATCTGAGAGGTCCAATTGATGGTGGTCTTTAGCCTTGCACACAATAAGCTCCATAAGATCTTATAAATGATGCTTAATAGGCTGATTCCTAGGTAGTTGGCGCATGTTGCGGGGTCGTATTCCTCGTGGATTGGACAGAGCACACTTAAATTCCGGTCATCAAGCCTGTGGTCATTCCACCTTATTCTGCATAGGAGTTGACTGACACAGGCACCTTATCGCTCCTAGGCGCCGTACTGAGGGGGAAGGCCGTCAACTCCATCAGCTTTGTTGTTTTTCAACCATGGTATCGATTCCCTTTTCTTCTTTGCTTAAGTCGCCTAACTTTTTGCTAACATTTTCGGGTGTTTTTCTGACGGTAAACATTTCCAGCTCACGTATTTCAGCTCTTCTATTTTTATTGTGGAAAATACGTCTCGCTTTTATCTTCAGACCCTGCCTCGATTGCAGAGGTCTGGCGTTGAACCCTATTTCAGCGTGGCCCTGTAGGCGGCATATCTTTTCTCTACAACGGCGTGACATTTCCCTTCATATGAGTTGTTCTTTCAAGCCCGCTGAGATCCGTCTACTTCTTCGACAGCGGAAGGCTATTGGTTGGTTTTATGGGTTTATCACCCTGGTGATAAGTAATTAGGAAGTTTCGCCATTTTGGTTCCGCAACTCGTGCAATCTATGGTCATGTGGCGGCTTTAATGAATTTCCTGCGTCGTACAGAGACAGGAGGTTGCACTCTGAAATATTCTGCAATAATGGTTTGCCTCGCGAGAATATGTTCAATTGTCTCTTCTGAGCCCGGCTTCTCGGAGCTGTGATAGGACCTATTGAAGGGTTAGCTAATTCCTTCGAAAAAGCCCTGGTTTAAATGGATTGTAGGACATCCAGAACCTCCGGGTAATCCTACGTGATATTGTGCAGATCTACCACTCTCTATACTTCAAGTGATAATTTGCGGTTATTTTGACATCCCTGAGCGAGGCTTTCATGTCCAAAGGGCGTGGGACGCATTCAGTGCGGAGACGGGACCCATATCAGTGCAAATTAGTTTTGATCAGAAATCGAAGCTAAAACTCTCCTACAGTTATGTACTAGTTGAGGTCTAACTGGGATAGAAGAGAGTGGCTAAATAGCCACTACCACTTTATTTGCAAACGCTTCGACCCAGAAAACGCTTGCATCGTCGGGGAGACGAAAGGATTGAATTGGGTTTTATTTTGACAATGAAAAGCCCTACACCAACCCGAATTTCATCTTTGATCCGTTCGTAACGACACTTAAGCCTCCAAGAACTAGACCCTTTCTTGAGTCCAGCCAATGTGGCTTGGAAATTTCGTGTGTGGTTTGTGGTTAACCCAGGTCTTCAACAGCGCTTTAATTTCAGATGTTAATGCGTTTAGGATGACACTGTTCCCGCACTATCTTTCTTTCCAAGGTGATAGGTAATGAGCGGGAAATGTGATTTCGCTGCTCGCAGTGTCTAGTGGCAAATAAATTGGCCATCTGTTGACACTGCAGCTTTTCGACATTTAGCTTTCTATTTTTCATCATTCCTGGACGCACATTTTATGCTGTACAGAGCCGTGTGCGTATCTTAATTGCTTTTCGATCTGAAAACAGCCACGTAGCTTGATGGATCTTTTCTACGCTGAGCTGCCTCAAGCCTCGAGAAGACGATCAGCCATAGCCCGTTATCGTACGTTTCGTAGCGACGACTCAATTTTTTCACATTGGCACCAAAGATCCCTTCTTTGGCAAACCTGGTATTGAAATCGTGAAGCACAATTTTGATATTGTTATGAGAGCAGCACTCGTAAGCGCGTCTCGAGCGCTCACAGAATAGTGGACCATAATGAATGAAATGTTGGGAATTTTCGCTTTGCACTGAATTATGGCGAGACACTTTTTCACCGAGGCAAGGTAAGAAATCGTACAGGGCATTTCTGCCATTAAGGGTCCGGGCATTCCAGGTGCATACTCCCAAACCATAGCACTATTAACCGATTGTCGCAATCCAAAAAGTCTTTCAAAACATATCCGACCGATTTCAAAAATTCTAGAAAAAAATATTACAAACAAAAAGCAAAAAGCTAGCAAATTACAAATGCAAATGCAAACATGTAATTCCCATTAATATTTATGTTGAAAATACTACTATTTACGTACGTATGCTAATTTTTAATTGCTTACAACGACTTATTTCTGTTTGAAATAAATATGCAAATTTCGAAGTTCAACTATTTACATTCGCATTTTTCCAAGCTATGGTACTGCAACTGAATGAAAAATTCTAATGCAATGAAATTCATAGAATTCGCTCGCATTCCACGTCGCTTTTAGCAGCATAGTAGAACTGTATAAATTCCAGTCGAAATGCATATGAATTGCACGCAATCGCTGGCAGCGCCGCTAAGTAGAATACTCGTAAAGTAGCAACACCCGCAAACTCGATTGAACAGAAAAATAAATAAAAGAAAAGCAAATGAAATTGAAACAAACACCACTCTCAATTACAGCAGCATGTGCCAGCGCCAAGAACAAAGCAAGTACATACTATACTCCATGACCAACCAACCAGCCTTAGCCCACTTGATCGGTCTTACTTACCTACCTAGTTTACCTCCATTGAACTAGCCGCTGGCGACTGATCGCGAAATTGTAACCAATCCACTCCCTTCTGCTTACACACCAGTGTTGCCAGGTTGTTGATTCGGTCGTCTTTTTGAATATTTTTTTACGGCAATGACGATTTGACGATTTTTTTGTCCCAATGACGATTTTTCTTTATGTGCTAATTTCTTTGATTCTCAACTTTGAAGATAGTTACCCAGACAACTAAAAATTGCGATGTATGTATACACTTGTTTACCATTTCTGCTAATACATAATTGTTGTATCCAAATTATCTCATGTGACAGCACTAACGGTAGTTGTCGAAAATTAGTTTTCTTCTTTGTTTCATCACAATTTGTGTAGTTTTTGGGGTCAAATTTGTAGTTTTTGCGTTGTGTACTGATACATATTTTATTGAGCGAAGGAAATTGTGAATAAGTTATTTAGCAAAACTTGTAAGTATGAACAGTTTTAATGCACATGGTAAAGTTACAGATTGCACATAGTTGATGTTCTCTTTACATCAGTTGTCAGGCCAGAAGATGCTGCTTTGCAAGAAAACTCAACTCTTGAGCGAATTTTGTTCAAACGAGACTTATTAAAAGGAAATGGTTGTTCTTGTTTTGAGGTTTATCCAAAAACCGATATACATACTTAAAAGTTTCAAAAATTAACAAAATCGAAAAACTTATATAAAATCACACTCAAGAATTGAAAAAGAAATTTCTTTTATAAAAATTTCTTATATCAGTCTGAAGATCTCAAGAAAAAAACGCTCGTATATTTAGTCCTTCAACAAAATTTACACCAACGGCAGAGTTCTTTTTTCAAGCAACAAAAATAATGAAACAGTTCTTGTGATTTTTCTAGAAAGTTGTAATACATGCTACAGAAAAACTTTGTTACAAAAACAAATGTTATACGCCTTATCCAAAGTTTCACAAATCAATTTTAAATTTATCAGACTGTTAAAATTAAAAATGTTTAATTTTCTGAACAAAATTGCATAATTTTAAATTTTAACAGGCTGATAAATCTAAAACTGATTGGTGCAGCCGGGCATTAATGACCTAAAAATGAAGAAGAAAATGCGATTTTATTGCAATTAAAAATTAATTGGTTAAATAATGTGTGTTTATCTTTTTATTTATTTTTTTTTGCATATCAATCATAAAAAAAAACCAAAAGAGCTTCCTGTTTATTTAAATTTTTTTAACATGGAAATGACGATTTTTGAGAATCAAACTGACGATTTCTCACTTCAGTGACCTGGCAATACCGTTACCCTCACCCACTGGCGCTGGCATACAAATCAGTGGCGCTTTTTGCTTGTATTGCCGCATTGCATGCAATGTTTATTTGCAGAAACTGTTGTTGTTGTTGTGGTTTTTTGCTGCTGCTGCTGCTGCTGCTGTCTACTTCTGTTTCTTTGATTTGATTTGTTTTTCTCGCCACGCTCATTAATTACGTAGTACAACTTGAAAGTGAGTTTGATTTTTCTAGCCGCATCGCAGGCGCCGCCTCACCGCTTATGCCACATTCCAGCAGCTGCAAACCAGCTTGGTTTATTGCAGATACCCATGCATAGATACATACATACATACATTTGTGCGGCTTATTTTACTTTTTTTCGTTCTTAATTTTTCTTTTTTTCTTCTTTTGCATGCATGCAACATGTGCTGAAACAAGTCTGTTGCATGCTAGAGGCCAACGTTGCCACTGCTCAGTGACGCGTTGCTTTGCGTCGCTCTGCAACGCAAATGAGGCGCAACCAATTGCTGCAGTTAAGGTTCCCCCCGTTGCTCGACTCCGTTAGATGAATGCAGCTGGGCTTTTGGGTTTTGCTGTGACAAGCTTAAATGAATTTTTCGACTAGGAATTTGTTTTTTATTAACTGATTTCTGTTTTGGTTTAGTGATTTTTGTGTTAGCTTGTTATGTTTTGCTCTTTAAGTTTTTGGTGTGGTTTTCGGTTTTGGATTACTGGTTTTTTGAATTTTGATTACGTTTGGTATTGTTCGGCATATTTGACATGCCTCTGCTGGGAGAGTTGCAGGCGATGTTTCACATAAGCATGTATGTATGTATACACATGCATTCACATATGCACGTACATACGTTCATATGTACAGTGACGAGCAAAACTGTAACATGGTTAAACACTTTTTGTTTCAGCCACCGCTATATTTCCAAGTTCTAACGACTTTCTTACTTTTGCTGTATATTCTTGTTGGTACATCCCTACTCCCTCTCTCATAATGATTTGAAGTCAATACAACAACAATAAAAAAACCAGCAGACAAAAATGTAAATTAAGGCAGATGTTACAGTTTTGCACTCATATATTTTTA
>NW_016166440.1:0-5660 GCF_001687245.7 Rhagoletis zephyria | reverse complement strand
TAAACATCAATTTTGAGTGAAATATCTTCAGTAGTTACTAAAATATCGCAGTTTTCGTATTTCTGGAAATTACCGTTATATGGGAAGTGGGCGTGGTTACAGTCAGATTTCGCCCATTTTCAATACCAACCTACCCTGGATTAACGGAAACCTACATACCAAATTTCGTTGAGATATCTCAATTTTTGCTCGAGTTATCGTGTACACGGACGGACGGACAGACGTACAGACGGACGGACAGACCGACATGGCTTAATCGACTTCTCTATTCATTCTGATCATTTATGTATACATTTGTCTATATCTATCTCGATTCGTTTTGGCTGTTACAAACAACCGTTATGTGAATAAAATTAATATACCCTTGTGCACAAGTGCGCTCGGGTATAAAAAGAAAGTTGCAGAGTTGATTTTTCGGAAATAAGGATGAAACTCTTTTTTTTTCTGGAAAAATTTGATTGTATCTGAATTTTTGCAACACAAAGTCCGATGTGAAAAATTCGATTAAAACTCGAATATCAAAGCTTCGAATATCGAATTTACCCATCCCTGGCACATATGTACTACATAAAATAGATAGCTTTGTATATGTAGTATATGCATAAACATCTGTGCATAGCAAAGAGCACGCGTGGCACACTTATGCACTTCATTCATAAATAATTTCCTAGAAATGTTTGCCGTTCATTCATTTATGTGTATTATACAAAAAAATGAAAATTAAATAAGTTGACGCAACAGTGAAAACCTGTAGAGATTAAAAAAAAAATTACAACTCGCATATGCAAAATGTGACATGAGTAAAAACCAGTTGGCAACTGCCGAGCTACCTACAGACTACATATGATTGTACTCACATGTGAACAAAGTTGAAACAATGTGGCGAAACAGCATTACAATTTATGTACATATGCATGTACAAATAAACGCATGTACAAATTTGTAAACAAATCTGGTGTGTAAAACATTGAAAAATAATAAAGAAATCATCTGCATTAATGCGAAGATTTATTGTACTTACACAATTTTTGAAGGCTTAGATCTACAAAGCTCTAAAGTTAATTACATTTTTGATTTGATTTACTCTTAGAGATGATTGCTTTATTAAAAGCTTTAGAAGAGTTGTTTTTTTATTTTAGAAAGTCGAAGTTTCGAAGTCTGGGCCTATGACCAGTGTTGCCACATATAGACTTTTCCTACCAATACTGGCAGGTTTTTTTCCATTTGGTAGGTTGGTAGGCTAGATTGGATTTTGGTAGGTTTTGTGACAATGAGTAATAGTTATTTACGAAATATATAAAATATATATCTCCAAACAAATTAGCAACCTTGTTTACGCGAATATTTCACCGGTGTGTTCGTATAACAGCGATTGCAAACATGTGTTTATACCTGATTCGTAAGTAAAAACGTGCACCCTTATTATTGCCAATATACAACTTGAACATCCATATATACTTTATGGCGTTCTTGGACCACGATTCCAGAAAAGTCTGTGTTCGCGAATGTCTTCGTAGAAGCACAAATGGGGCCAGAATAAATATTGTGTCGGATAGTCAGGCAGTGTTAAAGGCCTTAGACTCTTTTAAAACTGCATCAAGGCTTGTGGCATCTTGAACCACCTGTGAGCCCACTATAGCGTAACGCTGAGGTGGGTTCCGGGACATGAAGGGTTTGAAGCCAACAAAAGTTCTGACTGTCTAGCAAAGCGTGGTACCGAAATGCGCTTGCATGATCCCGAGCCATTCTGCGGTACATCTAAAAAATGCACTGCAGAACTACTTATGAGCTATAAAGAATCTCAGATAGCTGCCTACTGGCAGAAAGAATAGATATTAAGACAACCAAATAGATTCATAACTCCTCCCAGATGGAACTCCTGGACTACTTGTACTTGGAACCCTTACTGGCTAATTGAAAGCATACTGCAAGTTAGGGTACAATTGGTCATCAAATAGGGCTTTCTGTAGAGACGTACTGTAGGTTTTGTGGGCTGGTGGCTGCTCACGAAACATGAATCGTAGACTGATACACTTTAGAGAACAATTTTCTTCTCCATATAAAATTTGGAATATGGCACCTTCCAAAGTGCGTAGATTTTTGATAAAGTTGGAGTGATTTCAATAGATCTTCTTAGGTCGCATAAGTCTGTACAGTAAAATCAAATGTTGTACGTAGTTAATTTGGTTTTATTGTACCAGCTGTGTCTTAGTTTTCCTAAATGCAAAGTTATCTACATTTTTAATAAACTTGACATTGAACAAAAATATTAAAAACTCAAAAAAATGTTTGGTAGGTTTTGGTGGATTTTGGTCGGAAGTTTTCGTAGGAAAAAAAAATTTGTCTGTGGCAACACTGCCTATGCCCTTTGTTGTCTCCTTAGCGAAATTCTGCCAGTTCCTCATATCAAGTCCTTCTGTGCTTCGCCATTCCATGGTATTCGTGGACATTCTGCAGAGTCAAAGGATTTTTTCACAGAAACATGTTTATACGAACGGTTCTATTTTTATACGAGTAACCATGTCGTTAAAAAGTTGGCACAGTTCGTAATTCCATCTTTTTCCATATCAGTCGTATATTCAAACAGCGCCATAGATCTTATATGTTGAAATATGCCCCCGAAAGTCCCGAATGCTTTGTTCGTCATCGTCGATGGTTCTGCATCGTTATTACTCGCTTGATATCCAGATCGTGCTGTTAACTTAGGTTAACTTAGAAGGGCTGGTATGGAGAGTTCTATGCTCCCACTCGGATACATGGTTACCGATTGTCACTGACCTCTTTTTTGACCAATTGTCCTGGCAATTAATTTATTTTATACGGGACGCCAAATGTTCTGTATTTCTTTTAATGTCTTGTATTTGTCCCGTATTCAGGGTTTCGTATTTCTACGCCTCAAAAGCTTATTTAAATGGCATGCCTATGAACCGGTCTGAATGCCTCTGTTTCGAATCGAGGAGCACATAGAGTGACCAAAATATAAATTAGGATTCTACATGTTAGCAAGGTTCGGCTATATTTCTTTTGTATATTTAATGTTTATTCCTTTTTTTAAGTAAAGCTCTTTTCCTAACAAAAAGCATATAAATCGAAATTTCCGACTTTGTGCAAAAACTATGAGAATTAATTCTGGAAATTTTCACCAAAATTTCAAACTTTTTAATCAGCACCTTTAGACAAAAATTGGATTGCAGTTTTGTAGCTCACTAAAATTTAGTGTAATAAAGTACAAGTGCAACGTGCTGCTCATTTTCTTCGCTATCAACAAATTGTCGAGCATACTAAGTTTGTATGAAAAAAATGAGTAGCACCGCCGACAAAAAAAATTGCCAAAAATTAATAGTAAGTCCTAGCTACTTAAAATTTGCACTTTATCGTACTAAATTTTTTTGGAGTAAAAATCCCGAAGAAAGACATCCTACAAATTTGTGATGTTACTATAAGAATGCTGTTTCAGGGCTAATATATACATCTAAGATCATTTAAGGAGGTGTTAAGATCTGTTAGCTTTTATGGAAAATATTTGCAAAATTATTGTTTGTCCCGTATTCGACTCGCATAAATATGGCCACCGTAGCTACATATATCCATTAAATACATGTACATATGTTCTTACATCAACTAGTCTTTCAAGTGTCTTTATAATGAGCGAGGAAAGACTTATCGGCCCGAAGTCCATTGCTTTTGAGTGAGACTAGGTTTCTTGATGAGGGATGAATATATCTCCTACCTCACTCTAAGCTTTCTTTATATGAACAGCTGTTAAGCATCTCGAAAAAAAATATTCGTAAAATAAGATACCAAGTAGTCACAAGAGTATTGCATTCCTATCCCACAATATCGAACGGCTTAATAGACCAATCTTCTTTCAATATATCCAAGATTTTTGGTTTTAGTCTCTTTCCGCTGAATCAATCACTCTCAAATGCGCTTCTATTTTCGGCTAAAGCGTGATGCTATTTATTGGAAATAAATACTCGTATATAAATAAATAAGTACATGATTGTTTACCGGTTTTGACGCAACGACTTTGTTTTCACTTTTTCTTGTGGCTCTTGGCGCTTTTGTCACATTTGGCTGTCACTAAAGGCGACTGAAAATACCTTCTTTTATGCAACGTGTGCAGTGCATACAACAAAATACCAACTATTGTATGTAGTTTCCTCATGTTGAAAACAGATTTTAACACCTGCCACTAAATGTTCGAATAAGGATGCGCATGCAGTGCTGGTAGATTTAAGCGTTTATGTGAGAGCAGTTACGCGTGTTTATCTACATATGTAGGTAGGTATGTATGTATATAAAATGTATGTACGTGCATATGTCAGTATGCAGAGTAAAATTTTTGGGGGTGCAATGGTGTCGTTGCCCTGCAGTGGTTTGTGGCGCCTTATTTTTGATTGCTGTGACGTGCGAAAATTTGGCGTAAATAGGGCTACATCGGCATGAAAATGAAAAGCCTGCTAATATTAAAAATGTGAAAGCTTGTGAGTGAGTGTGTGAGTATGTTTGTGGCTCTTTTCCGCTTAAATGGCGAGACGAATTTCATAAAATTTCTAACCGATATAGGATTCAACCTAGATTAATATACAGGATGTTTTAAAAGTTAAAAAGGAAGTTCTGTAATATTACGCCGAAAAAAAAAAACATTTAAAAAAGTCGAGAAAGTTAAATATTTTTAAAAAATTAAAACTATTTTGAGTAGCTTTTCAATAGCCATAGAGTTCTTGAAAAGGAAAAAGAAAGTTCTGTAAAATTACGCCGAAAAAAACTGCTGCGGCGAGACTTAAACTGTCGACCGCTTAAACGAAATTCATTTATTCATTGGTGCAGATGATTTCACTAATGACGATTACATCAATCTCATCAATGAAGAATGCGAAATCGTTAGCCCAAGTATGGTTGTGTATATAAAAGAATACAAATACTGATATGTAATCTAATCAAATCTGAAGTATACTTTTTTATAAATATATTATTTTTTTCGTCAAAATCTTGCAGAACTCTCTTTTTCCTTCTCAGGAACTCTAGAAGTATTAAAAAGTTTTCTTTATATGGATATCAAATGAGAGAGGTTCAAAAAAGCTTTTTTGGAAAATATTTTAAAAGAGAGTTGCCGTATTTTTGTATATTTAAAATCAATCGATATGAACAAGTTCAATTAAATATTTTAGGTTAGAATCAAGATTTCAATATAAGAAAGATTCATATTGAAAAGATATTTGAAGAGGGTTGCAACCTGTTAAGAAAAACAAAATCTATTTAAATAATCAGTTTAATGAATTGCTTAAATATAAGTATTAAACTTTTTTAGAGACGGTTGCCACCCGCTCAGAAAGTTAAATCTGGTCAGAAAATTAAAACCAGCTTAAATTATAAGTTCATTGAAACCTATTAATATAGTATGTGCATAGGTGCCAATCGATAAGGGTTCAATAATGCTTTATTCGTTATTTATAGTTTTGAGAAGGGTTGTCCTCTGTTTAGAAAAACAAAATTTATATAATTAACCAGCTAAACGAAATACTTCAACATAATCATCAAACAAAAGAGTTTAAGAATGCCGTATTTCTAAATTATTTTTGAAGAGGGTTGCCACCTGCTCAGAAAGGTAAAACCAATTTAATTAGTAAGTTAATTGAAACATATATGCCAATCGA
>NW_016166439.1:13799-24281 GCF_001687245.7 Rhagoletis zephyria | reverse complement strand
TTTTAAAATTGGGTTTATATGGGTTTTGTTGGAAATTGAACTGTATTTTTATTGCAAATTCATAGAAATAAATAAATAAACATGAGTGGGAAATAATATCACTTTGAAATGGGGTTGCTATTGATATGACCGATACTGCATGTATATAATAAATTTTGTACAATTAAAAATCAAAGTGGATTTACTAAAATGAGCACAACGTATTAATTATAAATTCTGAAATAATCGTTGATTTCAAAAACAAATAAATAAAACATTAAAAAGTAGACAAGGCTTGCTGTATGACACGAATTTGGATATTCGTGAACTGGTTATATGATCCCTCAAAGTACCCTTTATATAAAACTGTGGGACACAAAAAAAAAACCTATAGTGTGAATATATCAGGTTTGATAGCTCTTGGCCATACCAATAATGCCTCATACTCAGATTTACTAGATCAATTCGTGTTTTCCGAGAAAAAAAAAATTTTCACGATCCAAAAATCTGAAAAATCTTTTTTCTCCAAATTTTGAGCATTTATCGGTTTTTGGCCTAGATTTTGTTGAAAAAGCATACAAAGCAAATATAGGCCAAAAAACGAAGAATTTTCAAAATTTTGTGAAAAGGGTTTGGCCGCTATACTCAGATTTTTGAACTGTGAATTTTTTGTAAAACTGAGTATGGGCATTATTGGTATGGTCAACAGCTATCAAACCTGATATATTCACACTATAGTTTTTTTTTGTTTGATATATGCGCGCGAGAAGCCCATATGAAAGAGGGGGACAAAAGATAACACGTAAATGAATTCCTCTATTTGGCCTGTACATTATAAGGGAAAGGGAAGCATTAGAAATTCATAAGGGATACTTCTCTTAATGATGCGGCACATATAAGGAATTGTATAAGCTATACTGTTCTAGCTGGGTATTCTGTGAATAGAAACACGCCTAATTTTATTATAATCAGCCTCATTGCGTAAGTCGTAAATTAGGCTGAATTGTACGACTCGACAACATTGTCTACTGTCGTGCTGAAGATAAGTAAACGACGAAAATTATCGAAAACTGTGCAGTGCTGCCAATTTCTTCCGTTTTAATACACTAGTCGAGTGGAAATTTTAGGCAATGACGCTAAATTTTCGATACGATTCGACTCTCGAAAAACGACTTGCACGACTCTCGCAATGAGGCTGAATAATTATCTAATAAAAATTTATGAGACTACCAAGCCATATATATGTTACCGGCCAAACTCGATCTTAGGTCAAACTAGTTTTGCCTAGACTAAACTAGATAAGGGGCAACAGTATTTTTGCGCAGAACAGCTTTCCGCGTAGACGCTGTTGAGAAGACATAAAATTTAGTACTTTTTCAACTAAAAGTCTCTTCCCGTTTTTCTTGCACTTCCAGAATACAATATTGACCTAAGGTAGTTCGATTTCGAGCTGTCACAACGTACAACACCTTTCAATCAGCCCTATTCTGCATTTCGACTCGAATCGAAATTTTCTCCGTTTGGCAACTTTGGTATTCTGCGTTCCGTTTCCTTTCGATCAATCTTCGAAATTTACGATTATACCTATTCTACATTTCGATCGTATTTCCGTTTTTCTAAGTTGCAAATTTGTTGACGGAGGACGTTTCGATTGTTATTTTCGTGGGTTTAAATAATAAAATTTTATAAGAAATTTAAGTAAAATATACTGTACATGATTGTAAAAGTCATCATAAATGAATTTTCTCGACTTCTGTGTTTTCGCGAGCGGTAATACGGGAAATACGAAAAATTGGCTCAAATAATGGCAACCAAAACGGATATTGCGCGACGTTTTCAAATTGGAAGTCCAGGCGTTTTTGTTTACATTATCTATAAATAAGACTGTGAAATGTACTGAATACAATTTATTCTTTTTATTTAAAATTAACAGATGTATGCACATGATACATACATACATAAAATGTGAAGTTACATAAAAAAGATGCTTTTATTATTGCACTCGTTTTTACTAACTTTTTAAAAAGAGGTGCGTATGTTGTCTCGAATTCGATTTGCTATGGAAAGATAAGCTTTGTTCTTCCCCTCCTCCTGACGGCTTTCAAAACGGGATTCATTTGCGTTCAAATCTTCCACTCTGTAGTAAATGCAAATGTTGTGGAGTGCTCAAACAACGTTTATAATTTCACTGACTTTGAGCGATGAGTAATACAGTTCAAGATGAATTTCTTATGACTCTTCACTCATCTGAAAAAGATCAAACATGTCTCTAAATCTCCGCCTTTCAACTTCCACATCAGCAATCTGGGACTCATTCTTCTCTTCAAGCAATAACGCCGCGGCTATGGATTTCATTCTTATAATTATGGCTGACTTCCAAAACGTCAATTGCTTTGCATTCGTACAAAGTATAATGTCCCATAACGCCGAACTACAAAATGTTGACAATGTATACTTTTCCAAAACGCATTCGAAAAGTTATCGAAACGCATCGCTAGAGCAATCAGCGCATCAGAATCAAATTTGATGCTTCTTTTGTTTTTGGTTACCATTGGTGTTTTAAAAATGGAAAATTCAGAACAATTGTTCATTGATAAATTGAATATTTAACATATGCAATGTATAAGGTTGCAATGTGTCGCAACTCTGCATTTACAAACAGTTTGAATACCGCAGTATAACAGTTTCCAAACATTGTATCGATACGTTTTGGAAGTCAGCCTATGTTTCCACTTACATTTTAGTTTTAAATTACAGTGATGCTGGATATATTTAGTTATTTTAAAATATTTACAAACTTTAACTTCATATGCTGCTATAGTTTGGTGGCAAATATTTCTTTGTTTTGTTTCGATTTCACACATTCCTAGGCAAACACCTGATTTCGAAAGATGCTTTCTCTCTTCCTCTTCTTCTTTCGTTTCGATCGTAACGCAGAATACCTAAGTTCGATTCCAGCGGAGCATATATATAGCATTTTCAGTTTAAATGAAACCATTTTCAAATTAAGTGAAACCTTTTTCAAATTAAATGAAACCTTTTTCAGGTTAAGCGAAACCATTTTCAAATTAAATGAAACCATTTTCATATAAAGGGAAACCTTTTTCAAATTAAATGAAAGCTTTTTCAGATTCAATCAAACTTTATTCCTTCGTAGAAAACTATAAAAAATACAACAAATTTTCAACCAAAATTCAAACTTTTTCTCAGAAGTGTTATAACTTTTTTGAGCCCCTTCAATTTTAGTCTAAGTATATGCAAGTTTGAAGTGGCTAAAAATTATCGTTGATTTTTTTTAGAATCGATATAAAAACAAATTGTGTTTATTCGTCTTCCATATAACGAAAAATGCGACTATATATTNGATTTTTTTTAGAATCGATATAAAAACAAATTGTGTTTATTCGTCTTCCATATAACGAAAAATGCGACTATATATTGGTGGCTGAGTGGAAGATCGACCTATCTCGGCAGCCAGTTCGAAAACGCCTGATATCAGAAAACTTGTTAACAACGCCCCATTTCAAAAATTGGCTTAAAACACCCTATTTTAGAATTTGATTGAAAACGCACTATCCCAGAACTCGGTTCAAAAACACCCTATCTCAGCTGACGATTAAAAAACGCCCTATCTCAGCACATTTTCAATATATTTTCGTTTGAGGTAGGACTTTTTTGGACCGAATAATAATAATAATATACTATATACATATCTAGTTTCAATATAAAAAAATTTATGTTCACATCATGAATTATGTATACATATCTATGTCAATATATGTGATGTGTATGTACGTACATCTACATATCGTCGTTTAAAGACAAAACCGTGTATCAACAAAATGCAAAACCGCGTATCAAGATAGTGGAAGCCCACGTATGCGAGGTTGCAAAAATTATTTTCTAGAGAGTAAAAACACGCATATTGCCTAATGGTTTTTTTTTTTAAAGCAATCGCATTTTTGGCTAGTATATTTCAGGAAAAATGGATAAGGATTGAGCCAAGAGCTTGTGTGAGCAAATCCAATTTTTAGCAGCAAATGCAGTTACGCGGTTTTGCATAATGACGATACGCGGTTTTGTACTTTAAACGACGATATGTAATTAACAGGAAGGCAGCAGTCTAATAGACGGGTGGAACAGGAACGCAGCACAGCAGAAGCGTACAAAAAAATCTGCAAATAAATGGTTTTTTAGGTTTTTAACTAACAAAAGCCTGGTTTCAATTTACTTCAACGTGTCTAAAGCACAACGCACACAATAATGCAAAGGCGCAACAGGAACGCAACACTATAAAAAACCGGCGGAGCAATATACAGGCGGAGCAGGAACGCAGCACAGCAGAATCGTCCACAAAATCTGCGAATAAATGGTTCATTAGATTTGAAATAACAAAGAGCTGGTTCCAACTTACTTCAAAATATCTGAAGGATTNGAGCAATATACAGGCGGAGCAGGAACGCAGCACAGCAGAATCGTCCACAACATCTGCGAATAAATGGTTCATTAGATTTGAAATAACAAAGAGCTGGTTCCAACTTACTTCAAAATATCTGAAGGATTATGCATACAATCAAATTCGGCCGCAGCTGCAGTTCACCATAGAATGCTGCAAATGGAATGGTTCATCAATAAAGTCAAAATAATGTTGTAACTTACGTGTATTCGCTCTTAATCACAATACCAGCACAGGCCGGCCAGGAAAGCACTAAGGAAATGACCTAATAAATGCAAAATTATAATTTATTTGTAAAATAATTGGGTTTTATTACAATACTTACCAAATTTCACGTAATTACAAAACAAATGTCAGCGAATAAGAACAAAACCAACAACGAAAATTGAATNACCAAATTTCACGTAATTAGAAAACAAATGTCAGCGAATAAGAACAAAACCAACAACGAAAATTGAAGCAATGTAACTTGTTTAGAATTTTTTTCTAATATTTTGGGAAATGTTCAGTGAAACTAGCAAAGAAAAAACACAGCTTCTCCTAAGGTAGTTCAAGATGGCGGATTAGAGCGAGAAGTTGCCAACGTATAACACCATTCATTATTGCATCATGATATATATGTATGTATGAACATATCGCACATTTGCTGCAAGAGTGTCAACAAAAAAAAATAAATAAAAAACTCGAGAAAAACAGCTTTAAAGTTTTGAATTTATATATACATATGTACTCCCATAGTAAAAATCAATGCATATTTTGTTCTAGTGAGATACTGGTAAACGATATAGCCGTGAAATTTTTACACAACATAGAAGAAAAGGTAACGATTATTTCTGCATACTTAACTCGATCTTTGTTTCTTCCCTGCCAGCCAAAAGTGGTGAAAAATATGGTGAAACCGCGGGTTTCGGTCACTTCAAAACTGGTGACAAAACTGGTGACATTTGTATGGGCGGTGTGCAGACTGCCACCACANTCAAAACTGGTGACAAAACTGGTGACATTTGTATGGGCGGTGTGCAGATTGCCACCACTTTCCCCCTGTACGTGTGAGCCTTGCATCACTGTCGCACTCATTCAGATACTTCGTAAGGAAAACATATAGCTGCACTCGTCTAGCATTGCCCCCTTCAGCCGGCTCAGCGTTGCATTTTCTTCACAGCGAATTCAAAATAACCTTAAAAACTTTAAATAAAAAATCCTAAAATGTTTTGATTTTTATTTTGCAAAATTAATTTTCAAAATTCATAATATACATACTTAATAATCAATACTATGAATAAGACTTGTAATTAACATTAATAAATATATTTTTACATACATACATATGCGCTGGCTTAATTTCTTATTATTAGTATTACTCATTTGCACATAGATGTTTAAAAATTTGGAAAATTTCTATAAGAAAGTTAAGCGATTTTAATATTATAATCAAAAGAAAGGTAATCGATTTATCTTTCTTTTGATATATATTAAAAGTTGCAAATCATTTAAACTGGTTCACAAAAATTCTGTTTCATTACAACTTTGCAAAATTTGATTGCGTTTTTTCGACTTATATATAGACGTTTTCAAAAGTTGCAAAATTTCTATAAAAAAGTTAAGCGATTTTAACAATATTATAATCAAAAGAAAGGTAATCGATTTACCTTTCTTTTGATATATATTAACAGTTGCAAATCATTTATGGTGGTTCAGAAAAATTAAGTTTTCTTACAACTTTGCAAAATTTGACAAGTTGGACCTACACTTTGAAGGTGCTCCTGGCGTTGAAGGTGCTGAGGGCGGAAGGTACTCATGGTGCTCCTGGCGATGAAGGAGCTGAGGGTAGAAGGTACTGGTGGTGCTCCTGGCGATGAAGAAGCTGAGGGCAGAAGGTTCTGATGGTACTCCTGGCGATGAAGATGCACGCGTTGAAGGTGCTGATGGTGAATCCCAAATCTGTAAACAAACAAAAATATCAATTAAAATTTATAAACATATAAAAAGTCTCAATACATACCTTAAGAATGTGACTAAGTAGCTGCTGTTTTGCAATCTAAAAGAAGAAATTACATTATAATTAAATAAAATTGTTAAATACGTATTCTTACCATAAAAATTTTCGTAAAGTGACATTTCTTCACAGTATGTATACTGTCATCAAAACTCCGATGTTTCTAACTTGCTCGCTCTAACGCATAGAATTCTTATTAGAGTACGAATTCTTATCGGGTAAGTAGCTCTAACAAAGGGACATTTTTTGACAGTTCGAACAAAAAATTTGTAAGTGTGTGGGTGAGATGACTAAAAAGTTGTGAATGTGTTTGTAAATCGTTTGAATTTTAGGGGAAAGTGGTGAGCCGTGGCTGGCAGGGTTTTTTATTATGACACTATTGAAGTAAATGTGCGATATGTACATAAATACGTATGTATACGAAATTTAATGGTTTTTTTAAGGCGTATATACGTACATATACAATATACAATTGTATAATCGCACGCAAATACAATATACATATATATTTGTACTAATATCTTCCTCCGGAATACTTTCCACACATTGGCTACTCCCTTCCACATATTCTGCGCCAAGTAAGCTCAAAACTTTCTGATCTAAATCAGAAAGTGGAGCTGTTAACATTGCAGCATTTCCTGTTGCCGCCATTTGCTTCCTGCGCTCTCTTGCCTTGATGGAAGTCCGGCTTTTCCTATCGCGCCAAACCTAGTACAAAAATTGCAATTATTGTGTTTTGCAGATATCATCTACTATAACTTACTACTTGCCACTGAGCTGCAGATTTTTCAGCACCATTTGTGCTATTTAGCAACATTGCTAGCTCTTCCCATTTCCGGCCATGAATCGCAGAGAACTTGCCTTCCGCGAGGCCCTTATTACCAAGGAAAAAGTCCAGCATCGTAGTAGCTCTATCGCTTCTGTTTTTTTTCGTATTATATTCACAAACAACAATCACAATAATAATACGCGCAACAAAAATCAAATTTTCTTTTAAATATTAAGTGTCAAACGTAAATATTTATCTTTGCAATTAACGAAAATCGTCGTAAACTTCTTTACCGACATGCCTAACGAATTATGTCGTTGTGTGTTTTTGAGAATGGCCTATTCGCTACTGCAAGCTACAAACGTCGCTCATTATCATAACGATTATCGGTCGGTAGGAAAAATGCGAATCGCACTACTGGAGTATTTAAGAACCTGTTGTAAATTTTGCAAATGTTCTTCATTACTCTTTCCTGTTATCAAAATATCATCCAAAAAGTTAATGACGTTCGGCGAGTATTGCAAAAATTTTTCGATTTCCCTTTGAAAAATCCTGGAAGCAGGCTTTATGCCAAAAGGCATACGATTCATTTTAAACACACCTCTATGTGTGCTCCAGGCACATAGCAATTTTTAAGGTTTGTCCAACTCAAACTGATAATACGCTTTCGCTAAATCTAGTACATACGAATTTAGTAAAAAAGAATTTTTAGTCTGCAATTACGCGAATAGATCCATTGGGTTTCAAAACTGGAACTAAGGCCGTTCCACAAGCGGATTTCTCCACTTTTGTGATAACCCCTGAGTTTTCCAGTTTTGTTAACTCATCCACGACTGCCGACCTAAACGCAATTGGAATAAGGCGTGGCTTCACACATATTGGAGTCTGATCGCCTTCTAAACGCAGATGTACTTCATCGTACTTGTATCTCCCGAATTCGTCACCTAAAACTGAATTATATTTAGGGAGTAAACCCTTAAGATGGTTGGGGTTTTGAACTTGAATACTTTGCACTTCCTTCCATACAATATCAAAAATTTTTATTGAGCTTGAGGCCGGTTTTAATGAAAANGAAAAAATGGTAGAAGTGATAGCTATTTCGGAAATCACCACATTTCCTCATCAGACTTCTTTCAGTAGGATTCGAACCGACGATCCCACTGACTCAGTCAGTGTCCTATGCACTGTGCTAAATTCGCCTTGTGAATTCTTGTTGCTTTTTTGCACTATTTCATTCGTTAAGCCAACTACAATCAAGCGCAGCTGTTGCAGTGCTATTTAAACTTGTTCGTGTGTTTAACTTTTAGGGGTGCTCGTCCTTAAGTTATTTGTTTTTGTTATTTTATGGCCTTATAACAATTATATTCAACAATTTTTATTGAGCTTGAGGCCGTTTTTAATGAAAAACTTATTGTGGAAAAGCAACAATAATTTGAAAAAATAGCAGGGTTCGTATTTGTACACACATGCTCTGCTCACACACACGCCAGAAACACATTCAACTTGCACTCACTGCTCATGCACATTTGTGTGCATAAGTGGAAAACAAACTCTGCTCACAGAAAAGTGTGTGCTGTTTGTTATTAAGCACATGCACATGTGTGTGAGCCGATTTTTGTACAAATTTCAGCCCATGCACATGCACATAATATATTTTTAAAAGAATTTGTTTATTTAACGTTATTGTTTGAAAGACAATTCAATAAAAAGTGAGATGTTGTTTGTTTTTATATGACAGAAAACATATTAAAAAATTATTTTAAGATTTGAGTTAGAAATCGAAGTGTATAAGTTTCTCTACGCAAAGCACACACATGTGCGTGTGCTTTATATTAATAAAAATAAAGTACACACATGTGCCCGTGCTTTTTACCAAACGGCACACATGTGATGTGAGCAAGTTTTTAATTTTGTATATGCACAGCACACGTGTGTGAGCGTAAAATGTTAGGATGTGCTGCGCATGTGTGTGCAAATACGAACCCTGAAAAATAGTAAAAGTATAGCTATTTCGGATATCACCACATTTCGAAATTAAACAAACTAAAACGAAGACATTTTCAACAATCCATCTTTGTTTCATAATGATCTCGATAACAGTAGGGAATAAATGTGTATTGTGTGTTTTTAAAATATGTTAAACAAAGAGCTCTGCATAAAAATATTGCGGAAGGCTTAACCGATGTTGGAGTGATTATGGTTATTTATTTTTTCTCAGAAAGGTGTTCTCTGCAAAAGGTGTTCATCCTCTTTTCTTCGCAAAACAGAAAGAGAATTCTACTTAGTGAGGGTTATAATCTCTAAGCGCGGCCGAAGGCCGCCTACGCAGAAAGGTGTTATCTGAAAAAAGGTGTTCAGCCCCTTTTCTTCGCAAAACAGAAAGGAGAACTCTGCTTAGTGAAAAGGTGTTCTCGGCAAAAGGTGTTCATCCCCTTTTCTTCGCAAAACAGAAAGAGAATTCAACTTTGTGAGAGTTATAATCCCTAAGTGCGGCCGAAGGCCGCCTACGCAAAAAATGTGTTCTCTGTAAGAGGTATTCAGCCCCTTTACTTCGCAAAACAGAAAGGAGAATTCTACTTAGTGAGGGTTATAATCCCTAAGTGCGGCCGAAGGCCGCCTACGCAGGAAGGTGTTCTCTGCAAAAGGTGTTCAGCCCCTTTTCTGCGCAAAACAGAAAAAGAGTTCTACTTTGAAAAAATCGTTCAATGTTATAATATATTAACTGAATTATGTTCAGATAATAGCGACATATTTGGCATCGATTCAGAGCCAATAACAGCAAATAATTTTTATAAGCAGCAAATACAACTTACAGATCCTACTCCTGTATACAGAAAAAATTATAGAATCCCGCACGCCCACAAATTAGAGGTAGAAAAACAAGTGAAAAAATTGGTAAAAGATAATATAGTCGAACCCGCTACAACAGCGTACAATAGTCCTTTACTTTTATTTCCAAAAAAGTCACTGCCAAATTCAAGTGAAAAACGATGAAGGTTAGTCGTTGACTACCGCCAAATTAACAAAAAACTAGTTGCAGATAAATTCCCTTTACCAAGAATTGATGATATTCTTGATGACCAACTTGGAAGAGCAAAATATTTTTCATGCTTAGATCTCACGTCAGGTTTCCATCAAATAGAATTGAGTATTCCACTTGCAAACAGCGTTATGTGATTTTATCATAGTAAGCCATAAATTAAAAAAACGTCTACAACAACAAGTAAAGAGAGTTCTACTTTGTGAGGGTTATAATCCCTAAGCGCGGCCGAAGGCCGCCTA
>NW_016166439.1:2528-8146 GCF_001687245.7 Rhagoletis zephyria | reverse complement strand
GTCTGAAAAATATCATTTATAAATACACTAAATAATAAAGGACCCAAAATGGACCCTTGTGGAACGCCCCGCATCAAAGGCTTAGCGTGCGATACTGTCGACCCAACTTTCACTCGCTGATACCGGCCCATTAGGTAGCTCTTCATGAGTGTTAATGCTGATACCCCAAACCCGGAGTAATATTTGAGTTTTGAGCAAAGCAGTGAATGGTCAACTGAGTCAAATGCCTTATTAAAGTCAAGCAAGCATAAGAGTGACAATTCACCTTTGTCAAAGTTAATTCTAAGATCATCAAGAATTTTAACCATAGCTGTTGAACATCCATGCCCTGCTCTAAAACCTGACTGAAGTAAAGATAAGAGGTTCTTATCTGATAGGTGCGAGGAAATTTGCTCAGATATTATCGATTCAAATACTTTAGATAGGGCAGGAAGAACACTTATAGGTCGAAAGTCACGAGGAGACCAAGCATGTTTGCATTCTGCAATGGGACAAACAGGGAACAAAGTCTGACGGAGAAACAATGGACGATACACTACTTAGGAAAGCATCGTTGATGCTATTCACATCTAAAGAGCACTCAGTATTATCCTTAGGGTGTACCCGAAGGGTTTTAATATTGCGCCATAGCTCGCCGGAAGATAGAGAAGAGTCAAGTTTAGATGTGAAATATCGGCGCTTCTCACTTCGAATGATATGGGTGGCACTATTTCTTGCCGTGCGAAAGATATCCCAATTGTTCTGCGAACTATTTATTTTCCAAACCTTTTGTACGGGCTTTAATAGCAGTTTGATAGGTAAGTGAGCATTAAAAATAGTTGATAAGTTAAAGTTAAGGAAGTCAAGTTTTTCATTAGCCGTCACAAAGTGCATTCACATCCAACGAACGAAAGTCCCTAAACGTGTACATCTGCTCTGGGCTGGAGCAGTTGAAATCAATATCTACCGCTCAAAAGCTCATGTCATGGTCGGAGATAAATGATAATTGATCAAATTTTAAAACAGAAGAACAGTCCGAAACGATAAAATAGTCAAGAAGACTGGGATTACAGTTATTACCATATCTAGTCGGTACTGAAGTATTAATAATCGACAGGCCAACAGAGCACAACACAAAGAATCACGTACAAGAATATTAATATTGAAATCACCGCATATTATTATATTGTCGTAGTCAATTATCAAAGGGGATAGACTATCAAAAAATGGAGTAAGGGAAACGGTTTTGCTGGGGTTATAGACACACGAGACAAGAACCTTGCTGACACGGTTAGACAATTCAACAAACAAAAATTCTACACCCCCGTTTTTGGAATGACCATAACCATTAATATTAAAGTACGAATTGCCCGCACTGATATTAAACCAAGTTTCTGAAATACATATGACATCGATAGAGGAAGACTCAAAAAAATGCCTAACGTAATCCATTTTTAGGCTATTCAGACTTCTTGCGTTAAAATGAACAACCTTAAGGCCTTTCTGTTGATTACACAGAATGTTTAGCAAAGCAAGACTGCCATCACCAACGCTATCACTCTATGCTGCTTTTGCATAATGCAAAAAATACACAAAAGCAACTTTGACACAAATGTACATATAAACGGTAACATAAATAAATAAAGCATAAAACAAAGAGATGAACCAATTTTACATTAGAATAAAAAAAACATAAGCTGAGAGTAAATGAATAAAACATTAAAATAACATGTATAAGGCAACAGTAGAGACCTTTGAGATCATCATGTGTGCTGACTTTGACTGGCGCTGAGTCCCTTGAAGTTTTAGTGAAAACGTCACCACGGTAAGTAAACACAGAAGCCAGATTACCAACTCTCTTTATTCGGATGGCTTCTTGTAAATTCCATTGTGCGAGGAAGGACAAGATGTAGGTCAGTACATATTTAGGGAAATTACGAAAATAGTCAAAGCGTTAGCGAACATAAACTTAAACTGCATAGACGCATAGGTAAGTGCGGAAGAAGCCAGTACATTGTTTGTTAGAGGTATAGAAAATTAGATTAAAAAAAAAATTGTATCCCTTTGCTTTAGGAAAATTTAATGGGGAAGACAGAAGCTAAAGTCGCCGATAACAACGGCAACGTTGTAAATGAAATTGAAATAATAGAAACGCTAAAAGCAACTAACATTTTGCTATACCAATAGCATAAAGGCGGTATAAAGAAAAAATATCTAAAAAGAGTCGCCTCGATTGAATAGATATAATGCGCCCGTGGGAGACTGTTGAAAAAATTAAAATAGAGAAAAATATATTTTTAAAATCACACAAGTGCCTCACCCCAAATCGTTCAATACGTAGAAATACTGTATTAAAACATCTAAAAATCTTGCATAACAGCATAGAAAACATTAGATGCATAATTAACGCCTATTACAGTCGTTTTACGACAAGGCATCAAAAACGAGCCAACGAAACATTTAACGATCTCAAAGAGAAATTAATAAAAACTCTTTCAAAATTTGGTATAGACCAAAATATTTCAATTAAGCTAGAAAAACAAATTGAAATAGATTTGGATTCAATACCGCAGCTAGACGACAGTAGTAGTGAAGACTCAGATAGCAACATAAACAATACTAAATAAAGTAAAAAGATTGAGGACACCAACACAATGCCGAAGATAGCCGTAGTGTTTCTTAGTAATGCCGCGCGATTCAACCAGAGTTTGACGGTAAAGCAGAAAATTTGCGCAGTTTCTTGGACGCGTTGGAACTGGTGCAACTAATTAAGGAAGACAACGAGACCATAGCGATAACCTTGATAAAGTTCAAGCTAAAAGGGACGGCTAGAAACCTTATAAGTAAAGCACAATTGATCAAATAATAAACAAACTGAAAACAGCAGTCAAACGCGAATCAGTTGAAGTAATAACTGCTAAATTAATGAACATAATGCAGCAAGGTAAGGCAGCTAATGCCTATACAAAAGAAATAAAAGATCTGACTAGGGCAATAGTAAATGCATATATTAGTGATGGCTTGGGAACAGAATTGGCCAATAAATACAGCACACCAGCAGCGGTCAAGACGATCACTAAAAACTGCACTAAAAAGTCAAATTGGTAATGGAGGCAGGCAATTTTAATAATATGAATGAGGCCGTCTCAAAATTTGTCAATAGTACACAGAAACAACTTGGCAGCAAAATACAATAATGTTCCTAAACAAGAACAATAAAAGAACGAACTAATATTGGAATAACAATAGTAGAGGAAAATACAACTATAACAATCGCAAACACTCCCGTGGACGCTGAGGTTATGGAAACAACAATTATTATAGCAATAGAGGACGTTATAATAATAACCAATATCAAAGATGTAATAGATCAAGAGGAGAACGAAGTAGTTATCAACCACAATAAATATATATCATTTAAATTTAAACCACAGCATTTGTGTAAAATTAAATATATACCATAAATTACTAACATTTTTAGTAGACACAGGAGCACAAATATCATTATTAAAATATAATGATTACGTATCGCAACACCAGTTAAATACAAGAAACAACTAAGAAATAAGCGGAATAGGCCAAGGAACAATATCATCAATAGGAACGACATTTTTAGAATTTCAAGTAGTAAATATACTTATACAACATACATTTCAAATCGTAAGTGAAGATTTCAGTATACCATACGATGGTATATTGGGCTTAGATTTCTTAAAGACATTCAATTGTCTTTTAAATTTCCTTAAAGGTAATGACTATCTCATAATACGTCCGGACAATCACAAACAAATACCTATACGAGTTTATGCGGATCACAAAGAAAATTCAATAACAATTCCAGCCAGGTCAGAAGTAATTAGAAAATTAAACATAAAAACAAATGAACCTGAAATATTTATACCAAACCAAGAAATTACTCCAGGAGTAATAATCAGCAACACAATTACAAATTCACAACGTCCGTTAGTCCGAATAGTAAACATAACAAATGAAAATATCACAAAAAACAATCAAAACATTTTCTATGAAAAACTGTCCGACTACGATATCCATGAAATGGACCAAAGTAGTAGAAAAAAGTGGTATTAGAAAAACTCTCACAGAATTTTCCCAAAGATCATAAAAAGATATTAACTGAACTATGTTCTGAAAATAGCGACATATTTGGCATCGATTCAGAGCCAATAAAAGCAAATAATTTTTATAAGCAGCAAATGCAACTTACAGATCCAACTCCTGTGTACAGAAAAAATTATAGAATCCCGCACGCCCACAAATTAGAGGTGGAAAAACTAGTGAAAAAATTGGTAAAAGATAATATAGTCGAACCCGCTACAACAGCGTACAATACTCCTTTACTTTTATTACCAAAAAAGTTACTGCCAAATTCAAGTGAAAAACGATGAAGGTTAGTCGTTGACTACCGCCAAATTAACAAAAAACTAGTTGCAGATAAATTCCCTTTACCAAGAATTGATGATATTCTTGACCAACTTGGAAGAGCAAAATATTTTTCTTGCTTAGATTTCACGTCAGGTTTCCATCAAATTGAATTGAGTAGTCCACTTGCAAACAGCGTTATGTGATTTTATAATAGTAAGCCATAAATTAAAAAACGTCTACAACAAGAAATAAAATCAAAATTGTATCTTTTTTTATTAACTGAAATTTTGGATAAATAAGAGCCTAGTAGCATTAAAAAACAAAATCGCAGTATGGTAGATTTTGCAAATTTTATATATAAAAAGTTAATATAGCGAGTTTTGAAACAGTAACTTTTACATAGCTAGCTTTATGTAACTTTTCGCGTTCTCTCTTCCACGGTCTGCTTCTTTTTTACGACGTCTTCCACTAGGTACCGAAACTGCCACGTTTTCTTGCAGTTTTCTAAGTTTATCAGAAGATGGAGGCTTTTGAACTTGTATAAATACGTACAATAAATATTATAGCGACTTGAAAGTGTATATATACAATATATATATATATATATATATTATATATATATTATATATATATATATATTATACATACAGTAAGTGTTATAGCGACTTTTGCTAAAGTAGCTAACATTTGATGCTATTTTTTTCAGTATATATAAGGATTTTCCACTATGTTTTTAGTGGACATGAAACTACTTTAAATACTGGTACGTTAACCACCAAAAAATAAAAATCGAAAATATTTTACATAGAGCACTTTGCAAGTGGACTACTCAATTCGAGAAAAATTCCAGAAATATTCAGCCCTATCATAGAATCCATCGTAGAGAATCTACGAATTCGGATGTCCGCTATGAATACGAAAAAATTGCTATCACTGAATCCGAGTGAACTCGAAAACAGTGCTGCCAAATTAAAATTTCGAAGTACGAAGTTTCGCAATCAGCTGGCTGAAACTAAACAAATAAATTTAATCGTGCAATATTTTTAATTACACACATTTTTATAAAATTATCAATAAAAAAAATGGATTCACTGGCGAGTGCAATCATGCTGAGGGTAGAGGAAAGTGAATTAACCACGTCCGCCATTAAAATTCAGAGAAAAACATTGAGGGACGCAAGTAATCCTCTCGAAATGCAAGAAGTAATGTAAGTGTAGTGTGTTCATGATTACTTTATTTCTAACTGCACTTTAATG
>NW_016166439.1:0-191 GCF_001687245.7 Rhagoletis zephyria | reverse complement strand
ATATATATATATATATATATATTATATATATATTATATATATATATATATTATACATACAGTAAGTGTTATAGCGACTTTTGCTAAAGTAGCTAACATTTGATGCTATTTTTTTCAGTATATATAAGGATTTTCCACTATGTTTTTAGTGGACATGAAACTACTTTAAATACTGGTACGTTAACCACCAAA
>NW_016166438.1:0-24281 GCF_001687245.7 Rhagoletis zephyria | reverse complement strand
TACTAATGCATGAAAATCCTAACCTCAAAAAAATCACCCGTTAGGTACGCAGTTTTATAGCCCATACAAAGTATGAGTGGTTAATATGATTTTGCATGATCCACATTTTTATATAAAAACACCAACAAAAAAATTTTAGCTTGCAAAATATTGTGAATATTTAAAAGAGGAAATGGGGTTCGCAGACTTTTGCTGTTAAGTGTGTGTATCTATATATGATGTATGTATGTACATAAGTTTTGGTGACTGCGCGCCACTTTGTGGTCGCTGTGATTGTTTGTAACTTGGATTTTTTGTATCACAGTGCAAAGAGATTCACGGGAAAAATAGATAAAAATCGATAAACAACCCCTCATATATTTTTGCTTTTGACTTCCTCTCTGTTTATTAGGTTAATATTTTAAAAAGTTTATTTCAAAACAGACAGGATTTTTATCAACCTGAACGAAATTTGAAAACTAGAACTACTTTATAAACTTAAATTTTCTTGGTTTGTTTTCAGTGACCCACCACCAGACGATGGCTAGATACAAATAGCCATTTGGCGGCTGCAAAACAACAAAGCTGCAAGTGCTGACGGCCTGCCAACTGAGCTATTCAAATAAGGCGGCGCATAATGATCGGAGAGACCAGTTTTTACGCGAAAAAGGCATATTTGAAAACTGTGATAACTTAACCGGAATAAAGCTTTTCTTATTCAGAAATATCTAACGAGCACAAAACTTATTCGTATTTTCAATAATAGCTGCTGAGCAAGCCTTAGAATTCAATTAATTCAACGAATTCGGTTGTGGAAAGTTCTAACAGTTATGCGTTGATAGCTTTCTTAACAATTTTTTATGGAAACTTTCAATTACATATAGCAGTAATTGCTGCTTTGGTGTTAAATACTTCCTAAACTTGGAAAATGATGATTTGACATAAAATATTATTATTATTTTTTTTTCAAAGAGGTATAACTAATGAGTAGGGCCGAATAGAATCTTCACTCCTTTGACAAAAAGTAAAGCAATACACATACAATGTTTAAAATTTGCTCAAAAAAATGTTTGTTTAAAGTTACGCATATAAAGAGAGCTAATCACACCGTCCCTGCAAACCATTTTTTCAGAGTATTCTGCATTGTAAAGAAATTTTAAAGAATTCGTTAAGATTTAATTCGATTTTTTGCCGAATTTTCTAAAATGAAAAAAATTACGCACACTTCCATTCTTTTACGAAATTTCGGAAGAAAATCTGTGAAGCAACGAAAATAATGCTGCTATGTGAAGAATATCTTTCAGAATTTTTCCAGAATTTTCTTTATTTTTCGTACAGAAATTTCTTTACGAGTTCGTGTCAACCACTTCATATAATTTTCTTTGAAAATTCGTAAAAAAATCGTTACAGAAATGAGATACTCCTAACGATTTCCTTAAGATTTCGGGAACTTTGGTTTGCAGGGGTGTTAGTAAAATTAAACAGTCCCTGTTTACCTTTGCATACCAAATTTGTCGCGTAGAGCAAAATTACACATCAAATGTTTAAAATTGATTAAACATGAGCACTTAATTTTTATTATTAGTAGAAAATATATTTTACGTTGAAAATGTTTGAAATAATCACTTTTCAGTAGTAGTTTTACTTTTGCAGTGTACTTATTATTCTATTCTATTTTGCTGGTTTAGACCTCAAAAGGTATGTCTTCCATTTGCAGCTGCGTGTGAATTTCGTTCCTGCGTTCATCCTACATGATCGACCCAATGCCCTCGATCTGCTCTTTAAATACATATGTAGTATGTACATATTCAAATACTTTCACGTAACCCTGTAGCTCTAAATTGTATTTTTTTTTCCAGCACGGATTTAAATTCACAACTACTTCCTCCTAGAGGTTTATTTACTTATTCAGCTCTTCACCTCAAAAAAGTGTATAGCAAAATGCTTAACTTTTTCTTTAACACACGTGCGATGGTAAGTATAATCTCGTTCCGGTTCTTGCGTCAATTGTGCAAATATCTACTCTAAGGAAAAAATCGTTTCTTCGCGTTAGTGATTACGACTTTTTTTTTACATATTCTTGATGTCGTTGACATATTTATTTCTTTTGGAACGTTCAAAGAACTCAAATCCGATCATATCCGTGTAATCCACTTCATTTTCCTAAACAAAACCTCAGCAATAGCTAGAGCTATTGATTTTGAATTTATCCAACTGACCATTAAAATGATGGCTTCGGCTTGGGCATTTGTCGCTTTGTTTTGATTTTTGACGTTCATAAGCCGTTGTGCTTCACACATTTGGATCGGAAGCGTCAGACCGGAATTTATGTCACATTATACGTATTTGTAAGCATGCCTACCTGGTCAGTTAAATACAATTTAAATATACGTATGTACATGCAAATATATATATATGAACATATGTATGTATGTCGAGTGATAAGTCCGATCGATATCTGCGAACGTACGAAAAGTAGATTAGTTTATGTTATTTGCATCCAAAAATTGTGTGCCAAAAATTGAAGAACAGTGGACCAAACAGTTTTCTTCTTGGTCAAAGATATAAAGTATGTCCTGCTAATAGGTATCTAGAAGAGCTGGAAATATTATTTGCGCTGTAAGCGGTTTCCCATAATGACTGTGATCGAAAAAAAGGTTCTCGGAAACGATCAACAAGAAGAATTGGCAAGTATGATGCACTGCACAGCATCTTTTGTGCGCAGAATTAAGAGAGTACCCAGGTTGAAGAGTAGCTATATGAGAAATGTTCCAAAGAGGAACGCTGCCAAGGTGGAGATCGAAAAGAAATAGTTGAAACAAATTATTGTTGAGAAATTCTAATGCTACTTACAAAAGCATTACCCAGTCACTTTTTCTTTAACGAAAACAGCTTTAACGGCACCAAAAAGGTATTAAAAACCCATTCGACAATAAAAGCTATCAAAATAGCAAAAATGTGCCAGAAAGGAATTGAAAATAAACCGAAGTTCAGGTCCAAATAGTGTACAACCAAATAAAATGAGAAGATATACGAAATAACGCAAAACCACATATCTGAACAATCAATTGTATGGGAGCTAGTATATATTTCGATGATGTTCAGAAATAGTTAACAGTCTAAAAACAGTCACGTGAAAAATGTTTATTAAAATACCTTTAAAACTGAAGGAATTATAAACAAAAAGTTTAAGATTTAAGCAAATGTCAAGATCCGTTATGCCAAAAAATGGAGCTCATCTGGGAAAACGGGGGACGCTATTGAATTAAGAAGATCCCAATTAAATAAGATCAGCTATCAAAACCTTTGTCTGGAAAAAAAGTTCAAAACCTGAGCAAAGTGTTATAAGCGACGAAAAATTCACCGTCAGAGCTCTAAAACTTCCCTCATAAATATCACAAAATTTTGACGTAATACGTATTTTCTGAAAACGGCATCGTAATCTAGAGGCAAAAATTAAGTTTATGTGTTTGGTCGTTTAGCTGTGATATTTTTGCCTCCCTACTGTGTTTCGAATGAGTTGCAGCCAGTTTTACTAAAGCAATTAAAGTGAAAAATGTTTTTTTTTTTTAATTTATCATGAAAATTTACAGAAGGAATAATTTTACACTTAAATTGCTGGTGAAACATTCAACAAAAGCGATAAAGATGATTTAAAGCAGCGAAGGGCAGAGAGAGCTTTAACTCTGGACGCGCCTATGCAAAATATATAGAAATAGCTGTCGCAAAAATAGATCCTACAATGGGTCGTAGTTAAAGGGTTAAAACATTTTACGAAAAAATTGCTCGTTTTATTTCACTATAGATCCCTAAAACAAAGAGATGTGGTTAAATTGATGTATACATTCATAACGGCACTACTCCTGATATGTATATATAGAGGCCTGTATTTTTCCTTTTCTCGAAACCATCAGTATTTAAAATTTACTGCTTAACATTTTTATATTTATAGAGCATTGTAAACCGCCTCCGTTTTTTTAATGAACTTGCCGTATAAGTTTCGGGTTAAAACGCTCACTAAATTTTTATCTAGGTCGGGTTATGCTCGGGAGTAAATTTGGTACATAAAATTCGTATAATATACCTAATGGAATTTGTGACCAAAAGTGTAAACTTGAACCCACTGTAACAAAAGTGTGAAAATATTAAACAAAATTCCATTTAGGGTTTGACTATAATGTATGGACACTACTGTTTGGGCATAGTTTGGTTGAGTTGCTAGACAAAAATAAACCGTGAATTGCTCCACATCGCTACACATGTACATATATGTACAAGCAGCAAATTTTAGCTTACGGTTTTTTCCTACTTTTGATCTTAATTCATTAAACTTTATTCAATTTGGCAGATAACACGCTTTGCGGATTATGACAGATTAGTTAGCTCCCGAGTGGTCTATTGTTTTTCACCTACAAGCTGTGCGCCAAAAATATTTTCCAGCAATCTCTTTTGACCTAAATACATACATTTTTTTTTTCATTTTAGAATTCTACATTGAGCACAACTATTTGACTGACGACCATAGGCATCACACGTCGCGACAGTTGGGAAATAAATGCGGGTGTGTTTTGCACACCTTTGTGTTTGTGTTTGTAATTCTGGCTACCGTAATGCCTTAATCGGCCTGGATGAAGTTGGGCAAGCATAAGTAAGTGGTTTTTCACCATTGACAATTCAATATTTTTGGGTCGTTGACAATAACGAAAAGTCAAATGCAAATTGAAAAAAAGGAAACAAAAAAAACTGCACTACCGGTGAATGAGTGGTCAAACGGCTTGCTGCTTTACACAACTGTAGGCATACAAGAATGCATTATTTTTTTCAAATCATTCTTCTTTGCACACAAAAACACCTAAATAGTACGAGTATGCACAAATATGCAGTTGAATTATTGAAAGATTCAGTTGTTGCAAAAGCCTTTTCACACTTAGTCAGCGAAAACAATACCCGATTTCTGGACAATACCACACCGAAGGGGCTGTGTCGGCATTGTGGGCTAAAGACTATCTGTATGTATTGCTGTGGCGGCACAGTAGGCACATCTGTGCTCTGTATCATACTAATCGTCGCAGTGCCTGAATAAGTGAATGAAGTAGTAATAGGCCTATGAGTGAATGACTTGATGAAAATTTTTGTACAGGTTCGTATTTTCATATTTCTATGCCTGACATTAAATAGTGCTCCTACCCCATGTAACACGCGGTGACTCCCACTGTGCCGTTGTTTTGGTAGAGATGCATAAAACAGGCGAAAAATTCTTAGATTATGCTACAATGGAAATGCTGACGATGTATTCATCATGCTGCAATGATTTTCGCAAATAAAAAGGTTTTTCGAAACGCTTGTGAATTTTTCCTTAGTTGGTCACCATTGAAAATGTTTAAAAAATTTTCCGATACTATACCAACTATTTATGTGCATATGTATGTATACCAAATGCATATAGTATATTATACAAATAGTTAATACAATGGTTTTGCAAAAAAAAAAACAAAAGAACAAACAAAAAGTCAACCATGTCATATCCACCAAACAAAGTGCTTTTGATTGTATTGTCACCAACGCATTGATTGATCTACTCATCTATTTTATTTGAAGTACTCGTACATTTGTGCGTGAGTGGTGCTGGACTGAAATTTTGCGCTCGTGCCGCTTCCAAGGAAAAAAGAACAGTTGCAAAAAAACAAAATAATTCTATAATAATTCCGTGGTTTCGTGCCTTTTTTCGCTGTGCAAAGGTAAAAGGAAATTGGTGTAAAAATGATGGATGTGGTTTTATTCATTAGCGATTTGAGGCAAAAATGCGCAATTTTATCGATTTCACTGATTATGTATGGGTATAAAAAAGTACGTAAAAGAAAACATAACTATGTTTACATGAGGTTGGGTGAATCAGAGTGCGTAGGATCTTTTACTATACCCGAGCGCACTACATCGCGTCAGCGTGTATCAAGGCCAGATTTGTAAAGTGAGCCTTCGTAAATTTAAATAATAGGCATAATAAAACAAAATTTAAACAAAGCAAAATTAAGTTTAAAAAAAACATATATACGATTACAAAATTTCTTTGGTATGGAGATTGACCCGATCTAATGTACATAATTATATTGTTAAAAAAAAATTGAAATCCATAAGCTATTTTTATATAGTTCTAAAATAAATAAAAAATGCAGTAAACCCGCATAACTTAAGACAGGCTAAGAAGCACTGGTTTTTAATTCATATGAGCACTCAAAAGTCATTGAAAACTCCGACTTTACACCTGAGGAAACGGATCGGCACGGGAGAGTGACAGCCTCTGGAATAGAGGTCCAATAAATATTTTAACGGAGAACTCCATGAATCGTATGCTTAGGCTACTAGATATTTGCAGTGTTTTTCAGGCAGATGTGTGGCTGCTATAACTGGCTACGGACCAGTGAATTACCGATACCCTGATAGCCAAGCTGTAATCAGAGCTTTAGGATAGCTTATGGCACGATCGAAATTGATGAAGCTCTCTCCCTATCGCCTTGATTTATTTACAAATGAAGCTGATTTGGGTTCTAGGACACAGTGAAATTGCACGAAATTGCTAATGGGTTGGCCCGATAGGGAGCCTGCGAGGTATTTTCTCTCTATAAGTTTGAGCACAGGCGTATCGCCAATCCTCGGTTCAGGCAGGTTTGGATGAAGACGTGAAGAATTTACCTCGCCATATACTTCTCAGTTACCCGGCTCTCGCAAAACTAAGTCTTTAAGCAGAATTTATGAAATGGAAACATAATGGACAATGTAAGAAATGTCTAAGTGCGTTCCTCGCGAGGCTGCCTCCTAACCTAACCTAGTGTAGGTATTTGATATTTAGAAGTCGTTACTTTAAGTTCTGCTTTATCGCTTAGGATCCGTTACATGTATGTGAGTTGCATGAAAAAAATTAATGGTCTTCACTCCTAGCCATCTAAAATGTAAGATATAAGAACATAAAGTAGTTAACTTGTGTGAATATTTCTGCGTACGTTTTTGGCCGAAATAAACACCAAAATGCGATTGCTATTGAATATAAAAATTATTTTTGTTCTCTATTTTTGAAATACATATGTATTTAAGCTGAATAAAGAGACAACACTATAAACACTTACACAGATACATATACTGCATAAATAACCTAGATAAAAATGTGTAGTACTTAAATTATTGCGGGTTGTCATCATTCCTGGCAAAAATCTTTCAATTGTGGTAAGGATTCTCCAGCGCAACAAATAAAAAGAAGGATGCATTGGAGAAATATTGCAGAAAATTGTTTATTGTCTTCTTCGTTTTTTTTTTTAACATTACACGCATGTGCATTAGGGTGGTCCAAAAAGAGTAAAGTCGGAATTGTAATGCTCTCAACCCCTAGGATTGTTTTATATCGAAAAAAGGTATACCCCAATTTTTGTATTTTGAAATCAAACAATATTTAGAGGTCGCTCAAGGCGCCCAAAGTTTTCCATGTATTTTTATATGGGAGACATTTTTTTTTAGAAATGGTATAGAATTCTCGAAAGTCAATACTCTTCGATCGGAAAACTCTGGTTCTCTTCGGGAGACTTTCGATAATAATACCCATTTGTTTATTTAACTCTTTTAATACGATTACATTTTTCGGAATTTTTGTGGGTTTTTGGCGGACCTATAAATTATAGTTGCGATAAAAAAATGGTTAAATAAACAACTGGGTATTATTATTGGAAATCTCCTGCAGATAAATAGGGTTTTCCGATAGAAAAATATTTATTCTTAAGGATTCTATACTATTTCTATGAAAAGTTGTTTTTTCCCCATATAAAATACATGGAAAGCTTTGGGCGCTTTAAGCGACCTCTAAGTATTTTTTGATTTGAAAATAAAAAAACAAGGGTATATTTTTTCGGTATAGAACAATCCTAGGTGGTGAGAGCATACAAATTCCGACTTTACTTTTTCCCCCACATGTTTTTTTGGACCACCCTACTGTGCATACATATGTACAGAAAATGAGTGCGTTTGCTTCGATTTCTACAATATAATTTGCGGCATCGTTTGATATTTTTTCTATTCTTGACAACTCTGTCATACAATTGCTGCACTCATTCGCATCAACTGATCTTTAAGAAGTTACCGACTACGGTGCGACAATTGACACCAAGACAATTGAACGCCTACAATGATCCTTGATACCTGCTGACACCTCTTGAATAAGTGAAGCGATCTGCTAATTAACAAAATCAGCAAAAAGTATTAAGAGTTTGAAGCTGATGAAAAGGCGATATGACAAAATTCCAACCTACTTAAGCATTAATTCCTATTTTTTCGGAAAATCTTTGATATCAAAAATTTGTATATACATATCGTTGCCTTAATATAGAAAGGCCCTATCTGACATCGTCGCTGATTTACAAAAAGTCGTAACTAACTAAAAATCGAAAATTTACGTTTTAATTGATTATGATGCATTTGATCGAATTATGTGGCCTCACATCGTTTTATGCAATAAAAGATTTTAGTTAGTTACGGCTTTGTGCATTTCAGCGACGATGTGAGATAGGGCCTTTCTATATTAAGGCAACGATATGTATGTATGTATGTATGCCTATATGTATCTATGATAAAACGAGTTTCTTCTGAATTTAACATTCTTATGATCAGGACTGACTGCCAAAGCTTACGGACAGATAATGTGTCTCTTTTTCTTTTACAACAGTGACATTTTAAGGCACGAACACAAAATTTTCTCATCATTTGCCTTTATTTTAGAATGGAACACGAAAAGAGAAAGAAATTTTTTATTATTTTTCAAGAATTGGGATTCTAGTACAGAAATCAAAAGCTCTTTTCTTGATTTATTATCATGATTGAAAGTGCTATTAACAAGCGTTTACAAATTGAAATTTCATGTGAAAATTATAAATTTATAATTCATTTATGTGGTAAAGGCCCTATCTAAAATTTTTGTTTCCTAACGGAGTGGTGAAAAAACTGCAAACAAAATCAAGTGTTTTTGCTTTTGAATTTCTATATTAAGGTAACGATATGTATATTAAAACATTTGTTTCTATCATTTAAATAATGCATGTGCCAGCATTGAACCTACTCGGCTACGAAAGTCAAAAGCTTTTTTGCTTCTAAATTCTTATTTTTCATAAGTGACAATGAAATCAGTTCCATTCATATGGAAATGGTAGCGCTTTTTATTTTTATAAATATTGACACAGAATGCGATGAGAGCTTTTAATTGATAAAAATCTAGACAAAATTTCTTTACAAACAATTAATCAAGAAACACACAGAATTGGGCGGTAAGTGCCGTTTTCTCAAGTAGCTTTTAAAATTTATCTGCCCTCCAACACACATTATTTCAGAACAAAATTGGTGTTTAAAGGGAAGATAAATTTTAAAACCTACTTGAAAAGAACAGCCCTAAATTTGTTAATTTTGGTGGTTTCCTGGCGGTATACAATTATATTTAAAGACATATCGATTTACCTCTTTTTAGTGGATAAATTACCTTTACAAAAATACCAAACAGACAAGGAATACAAAACTTTGTTTTAAGGCGGCCCTGTTGGACATGTGTATGACAGTCCGGTTGGCTTCCTATACAGTCTGGTGGACGAAAGAGAAAAACAGTGCGGAAGTGAAACACTTGCAAAACCGAAACCGTCTTCGGCACGTTATTTTGATTCTATTTTATTCCTTGATAATAACCTTAGTCTTTGTCTTAGTTTTATCTTTGTATTGGCTTTGTCTTGATAATTCTATTTGTCTTTGCCTCCCTGTTTTCAGAGTGGCGTTAAACATTTAATGCAAGCGTACCTATTCTGTACACCGTCTCCGAAGTCCCCTAAGAAGTTTCACTTAAAACTCTGCCAGATTACGTTGTACTAAACTCCAAAGGTTAGCTCTACTTTTTGCCAAAAAATAATCAGAGAGAAGTTGTTCAACCACGCGCGACTCTATTTTTTTTTTTCAAGTAGTCAAAACCTCGACATAGCAGCAAAGATAAATATGTGGAAGTACTCTTCATGAGAACAAGCAACATAGGAAAAATAACGGCGCGAAAGGTCTAGGTAAATGTACCACATCCCCTTCATCGCAGATAGGTAGGGTGCTGGTAGGGGTTAAGGGCGCAGGAGAGATCGGGTGCTGTAGTTTATGTATCCGGTACTAAACTTTCTATTGCAAATGGCGATCAACTTTTTCAGGGCGAGTTTCCAGCTATTTCGACTAAGGCCAAAATTTACCTTGAAAAATGTTTAAAAAGCACTTTTCGGGCCTATGCAATACGCCGATCACCTTTAAGGTTTTCAAGGAATGTTTTGAAACTTTTTCAACTCTTGGCAGCGATAAACGCTAACAGCAATACCAAGTATAATGATGTTAAGGAGAAAGTAAACCGTTTGGAAATGTAATCGAAATATGCGTGCAAATCTATTTGACAACGCCAATAAGTCTGGCATACACGATACGAATACACACAACCACAATAATATATTAGGCACTCCGTAATATGTCGCAAGTTTTGGTAAGACAATAGCATACCAGGATGCTACCACAATTTATTTAAGTGTCGAAATTCACATTGCTAACAAAAAAAAAAGGTGTCAATACGCACTTATAAATGTGCACAAATACAAACACACATGTATGTTCATAAGTACGTACCATAAGTCATGCTAACAAATCAGGTAAATTCCATCCTTGCCGATCGTATTGTTTAATCGAAATTTCACCGCACAGATGTTCAGCGCATTTTGAAGAGCATTTCTTTATAAGAATTTTTATCATCGGCCATGCTTATTGTCTCCCATTATATCACCTTGAAAAAAGTATGCTCTTACGAAATTTATTGTGAATGGCAAGAGGGAGTTTGTGTAGAAAAGGACGAGCGACAATCCTTTTGAGATCTCAATAAAGAAACTTATTGTGGACAAATTTTTTGAGAGATCCTTTAAAAATCCAAATGTTTGCGCGGATGTATGCATGTATGTATGTGTGTGTGTGTGCTTGTGTGTGAATGCTTGTTGTTGCAGTGGGCAGCTCCCTTCGGCGAGCGTCTCTTTTGACTTCTAACAGGAATCAATTTATTTTATGCGGAATAATCGTGTTGATGGTTACGTACTCGCCCCTTTTTTTTCTTCTGCTTTTCTATTTTATTATAATTTATGTATGTGTGCGTATTGGCTTTGACTATTTGATATTGTGGTTGATTTTTGGTGCAATCTCATTCTGCTAAATGCATACATAGTTGCGATCGGAATTGTTACAAATCGTCAGCGAATGTCAAGCGACTTGTGAGCGAGCGGAATGTTTGCATCCCCGCGGTGCGTTGTGAACGGCCAGATCCGGTAGTGGCACTTACATACGTACAAAAGCCTATCGGTGCGTATGAGTGTGTATTTACTGACATAATTGTACATACATACATACATACATACATAAGTATAAATAGGTAGACTTACACATGCTGAGGTTGGTTACCTCATCAATTTTGGTTTGCTGGCACTCAACGAATGCAAAAAGGTGAAGAAGGGTGGAAGTAATTTTAATTTATGATGTCAATTTTGCATTGTGGTTTTGTCACTATGATTCTCATTGTCTAAAGTTGGGCGTCTAAGCGGCTGGTTTTCAGTTTAGAGGCGTTTAAATGGCGTTTGGAGGCAACCTAATGCAATAACTGGCACTGCATAGTAGCTATTTGCATAGTAGCTATTTGTAGTCAGGGCTGTTCGTAACCTTCTTTGAAAATATACTTTGATTTAAAGATAAAAATTGTGTTTAAGCTCAGACAGAATTTGCAAAGTTAAACCTAAATATCAACTTCAAAGAAAAAATTACGTTACACTTAGTGTTGCCACTCAGACATGTATTTTTCCTACTAAAATACTTCGAAACCTAGCAAAAGTAAAGTCCCGTAGCTACACCCTCATCGATTCGTCGATTTCGGTTTTTGTTAATTTATGGTTTGCTCTGGTCCATATTGTGGTTTTTGCGGCTATTTATCCCTGCCTAGATCGGCTTGTCCCTCAATCGTTGTCGTTAAGCTCAACTAACGGGAGACCCAGGAAGTGTGCCACTCCAACTAGGTTGGCCTATAGGAAGAGGGGCATTAGTTGAGTGGCGTTTAAGGGGCATGGAGTGAGGTGTTGTGGGTCGTGAGGTGATACTCCGCCTGCCGGGAACTCGTTGGGCACATCTATAATTATCCTACACAGGTAGTAGTTTAGCCTGTTGCTGTATCCAAAGTGAAGTTGTACTATGGTGGTGTTGTCCGGTTAGACTGTGAAATGTAAAAAAAAACCTTGTGCAATGTATTTATTTCCAATTTGATTTGGAGACAAATAGGTTTAAGGCTTCTTAGCTATGAAGTGCCAAAATGTGCCAAATAGAAAAATAAAATGTGCCAAAAAGGTGCCATTGTTTTTAATTCTTCCTATTCAAATTTAAACCAGTTGCATACACTAGAAACTAGAAAATTTTAGTTAAGAAAAAGAAGTAGACGCAAAAGATTTCACAAAAATATATTGAAATACATACTACTATTTGTCAAAAGTGCCATTTTGGCACATTGTGCCAAATTAAAAAATTAAGTGCCATTTGAAGTAAAATAGGGCCAAAAATGGCACGGTTTGAGCCAAGTTGCCAGCCTTGATGGCAAAGGATGGTTCGTTTTAGATTCATGATCTTCTCACTCGGCCGAAATAATCACATAAGTATAAAGGAAACGCATCTCTTTTCCTTTATTTTAAACTCTTCGAAACAGAAAGTTGCCTGGGCTTATCCTTAGTTGAGCTTGACGATAATGGTTGAAAGCTTAACTATAAGTACATAAACTCCAGCAGAAGCGTTTTCCCACCAAACAATTTTTGTTGCCGGCAATAAGAAAACGTCTCGCGCACGGAAACAAGTTTATTGCCGGTAATATTGACATCGTATCGATTTCCTATTACCAGTCGCTCTAAAACGTCCGCCGAAGGCTACTCGACTGGGCGAATCGTTTTCTAATTACCTGAATGAGTCGGTTTCTTATCGCTTCAGACGATATTTGGAATAATTTTATTCTTTTTAATACTTCATTTATTTTTTTGTAGACACAATTTTTTCAATCTTGTCCTTGGTATAAATTAGACGATCTTCGATAATGCTGTTGATGCGAAATTTATAAGTTTGGCAATATTTGATAACTTATTTATTTATTCCGAAGTTGACATGAAAGAAATTATATTGCCGTTTTGTCACCAGAGCAATAAATCGGCGAGTCGGCAATTTGTTGCCACTGACGATTGTTGCGCCTATTTCTCATGTTTTTTATGGTGGGTTCAATCCAATGAAGAATGTATGTAAGTATTTGTTTATTTAATCAATTTTAATAGTTACAATACCCGTAAAGCTTTTCAGCATTTAATTTTTGTCGATTCATTCATATGTACATAATATGTACTACATATACATATGAGCAAATCTCACGAGTTACATTTTTCGACAAAAACGTGTTTTTGGTCGCAAATGGTGTTACGCCTATCTTTGAAAATGCATTATTTTCAGTTTTGTATAAAGAACAAGATTCCATCGCGAAACTGTATTTAAATGAAAACTTAAAAAATATATACCAAAAATAGTAAAAATAAACACACACATTCCCGTAGTTGCGTATGTAACGTATACGCCCCGTAGCACCCTACGCACTCATCTAACACGTTTACTCGCACGCCCTGCGATGCCAGGTTTAGGGATTTTCCCACTTTCCGGGAATATTAGGCCCCAAAAGGGAGAACGGGAAAAGACACCCCTAAATAGGAGAAAACTAAAAATCTTTATTCTGTACTGTTGGAATCGTCATGACGCGTCAGTCAGTTGGTTTTTTTTAAGAACTTTAGGAAATTTTTTGATAACCAAATATTTAAATTCATTGGCAGCTTCATTTACTTCACAATAGTCGACAATCATAGTTCCATCACTAACTACAATCATTATTACCGCGTTTTTTTTTTTTTAAGTACGCGAAGTTGTAAAATGGGTAAGGAAGAAATCAACTTTTTAACAAAAGAACGTATAATGATTATTTAAAATTTCAGTGCAAATAGTGAAGCCGTAGCATATTGATGTAAATTTTCGATACGGTAAATTATCATTTTGAAACCTGGTTGTACACTAGGGTGGTCCAAAAACTGTTAAGTCGGAATTGTAATTCTCTCACTCCCTAGGATTGTTCTATATCGAAAAAAGATATACCCCTATGTTTGCATTTTGAAATCAAAGACATTTAGAGGTCGCTCAAAGCGCCCAAAGTTTTCCATGTACATATAGAAATGGTAGTAGATTATCCTTATGTATATACTTAGTTTTCTTTTAGGTGATTTTTTAATCGACTTCGAAGATGTTTGCGATAAATATTTAACGCCACAGTTAAAGTGGCACTTATGCACATATAGGGATATAGACAAAGGCAAAGACAATGTAAGCATATGGTTACCGATAGAGAGCAAGACGAAGAACAAAGACAAAGTCAAAGGCAAAGATACACGACAAAGATAAAGTCAAATATGAAAATGGAGATGACAATGCAGATGAAGATTAAGACGCAGCTGAAGATGAAGGTGTGGACAAGAATGAAGACATACGTGAAAATGAAGATGTAGGTGATGATGAAGATGAAGTCGAAGACAAATATGAGGGCGAAGATGGAGATGATTATGATGGAAAACCAAGTAGAGCTGAAGATGAGAGTGAATATAAGAAATGAAATTGGAGATAAAAATAAAGGCAAACATGAAGTTGAAGATAGGTGGAGATAAAGGTAAAGATGAAAATGAAGACGAAGAAGATGACGATGAAGATTTAGATGAAGTTGTAGATGTATGTAGGTGAAGATGTAGATAAAGCTTGACTTCTTCCCCCGCAGAGACTATCCGAACTCAGTTTTTATTTTATTTCGCAATAGGTTGCACTACTATTATTTTGAGCAACATAATTTAGCATGTGGGTGTTTCCAGAAGAAGATAAAACCTGGGGAAAAAAATTTATTTTCACCAACTCCTCGGTTTTCTCGCTTTGCTAATCCATACAGGATCCTATTGAAAGCAGACAGTTCCATTTCCAGACATTTGCACTTCATCAGAATTAGATGACCTATAAATATAGTGCTAAAACAATACAGCAATATTTTTGCGACTTTGGGATTATGAAATGGCTGTTATTGAAAAAGAATATCGTCGGAAAAGAAGATTTCTCTTTCTCTGTGCCTCGTTAGTAACACTTTGCTTCTTTCGTTTATGCTCCGCAATCCGTTACGGTCACGAATTATTTTTTCGTATAACCCTTTGGATTAAGGTTTTCCATAACTCCATGGACTGTTAACTAATTTAAGACTTTTACCCATCTTTCTTATTGAAAGAAAGCAGTTTTGCACATTTGTAATTAATTATGTACATGTATGCTCTTATATCTCTTTTCGAACTTTATTCAAATCACAAATGTGGCGCCAAAACCGCACCAATGGTGTTGCCATAATCAAATAAAGACCCGTCAATAAAACAGTGAGCACTCAAACGCCTCCAGACGCTCTCAAATCTCATAGCTGTGCTCAAAGTACTTGTACTTGCGCTCTGCGACTTGTGGTGCGTAACTGTAAACAAATACTCATCCGAATGCGCTTTTTCCATACCTACATATGTATGTATTTACGTACATACAAACAATTGTATAAATATACATTAGACTGTATCATTAAAAAAAAAGTGATTTTTCCGCCGGTATTACAAAATTTATTATATTTGAAAATTTGCACCAAAATATTTCGGAAAAATTTTAAGACTTACTTTAGCTGGACCACTTAAAAAATACCTCCTCAAAATTAGATTTTTATTAATAAAATCAGATTCATAAAAAATTTTTTTAAAAAATCCCCTCAGGTGACAAAACAGTTTAAGTTTAAAAAATCAGCATATACATAAATATAAAAACAATTTTCAACGGAATCATAATAATGGGATTGTTGATGATTTTTTTTTTACTTTTTTCAAAGACTCGTTTAACGAAAAATTTGAATAACTGGGCCAAAACTATACCGATTTAGACTCGTGAGGTATCAGTGGAAAGGTATTTTCTCATGCATGTCCCAATTTTCCTTTTTCATACATCTACACATCTTAATTCATACTTCGAATAAGCTCATTTGCAAAGAAATAACTAATCTTTGAAAAAAGTTTAAAGCAGCATCAAAAATCTCATTATTATGATTAAGTAAATTTTTTTTTTAATATTTGTATGCACATTTTTTAAGCTTAAACTGTTTTGTCATTTGAGGTATGTTTTTTTTTTTTTAAATACTTAAAAACAAATATTTTTATTCATAAAAAACGAATTCTTTTAGATATTTTCAAATCGCTCCAGCTTACGTAAATCTTAATATTTTTCCGAAATATTTTAGTGTAGGCCTTAAAAAATAATAGATTTTATAATTTTGATGGAAAAACTGTATCGACTTTTTTTATAGGGAGTGATGCAGTCTAATATACATACATATGTACATATAAGTAAGTAGGCGTGAATGGTGGTGTAGCAGTTTATGAACTTTGTTGACGCTTTAACTTTGCCTTGTGGAGCGCATCGAATGCGTGGTGAATAACGGAAATACAAATTTACCACGACAGCCATCCGATAGCTCTTCGTGCTGTTAACTTCTGTGACAAACGTAATCAGTGAAGCTAAAGAGAAGCGGCGGCAATAGCATCTGCAAAGGCAAAAGCAACAACGATAGAGCTCCAACAGCGCCAACGATGGCATCACAATGCACGAACAGTCGCCTAGCAATGGTCACATCGTGACAATCGATGCGGTGGTGAAAATTCAGTTTAATTCTACGGTCTTCCCATGTTGGAAGGACGGTGGCACTGCTGCTCATTAGATATAGTCAATTGTTATAGATATTCTAACTGAAATTCTTGTAAACAAAATAAGTCATACAAGAGCAATTAAAATAATACTCCAGTGAAAGTAGAAATGATAAAATCAATAAATGGGCACAAATGAAGTTGTGGGCGATGAGTGATTATAAGCGTAAAGAAGTGTTTTCCATTGCCTGAAAAAAATATTTATTGAGGCTCTTGCGTGTTCGTAAAATTTTCAACGCGCAACCTGATCTTTTTTCTTCCTTCTGCTTCTTCCTCTGCTGCATCTACGCAAAGCTATAATATTCTGTGTATCTGAAAATTGTAACGTCACCACCACCACATCGCCAGCCGCCCAGCCACCCAGTCACCCAAATAACCACCCACTTTTACGCTGCCGTCACAATCGCCGCGCCGCATTAGTGTGTCATATGTACTTGCAAAGAGAGCAAAGAAGAAGCAATAAAAAACGAGTACATATACAGAAGGAACGGCCTACGGTGTGAAAACTTTTACCTTTTCAGTGACATCGCAAACGGTGCTAGTCGTGGTACAAGTGGAGTCTGAATAATCGAATCATAACAGCAACGCGTATAACTGAATGAAAATCAACAACGAATAGAAGACGGGGAAAACAAAAGTGTTTCAACTTTTATTAGCAAATATTTTTTATTCAAAAATGTGCGAATTTCAGGCCAAAACAGCCTAAGCTACACACCAATTATTAACACAACTGTGTACATACATAAATCGACGTGAATAAGACTTAAAAGCGCAAATGCAAATGCAAGTGACAGTGAAAATAAGATAAACGAAAAGAACACTGCAAACCAAACGAAGTTAAGTAGGCGTAAGCTGAGAATATCCTTTGAGGAAACAATCGAAATAACAATAGCGCATTTGAGACAAAGCTAAACTAATCGCGAAAACTACTACTACCAGTCATACATAACAATAAAATGGTTTGTACAAAAACAAAATCAAAAAATATGTATACAAAAAAAAAAAATGAAATAAAAGAATAGAAAGTAGAATTTACTACAACAAATACTGCCAGTGTTGTTCAGTATGTTTGTATGGCCCCAGTGCTGTGGCATCATCCCAAACAGCTAACATAACCAACAACCTACACTTGCCTCTGCTTTTCACCACACTCTTTCCGCGCAGAAACACATACATACATACATACATACTTAGCACACAGTCCCACACTAATACATGCACATTTATAAATTCCGTTGAAGAGTGCCCCAACAGCAACATTCACACGCACACAAAAGCATACTTGCAGCTAGCATTTTTATAGCTATTTATTCATTTTCATTTCCTGCATGCCGCCTGCCCTGCAAAGTATGCTACACTTTTACACCTTTCTCACTGATTGTGAGATGCATACATACATGCATGCATATGTACTAAACATATCTCTATGAATAGCTGTAAAAATCAGCTTTCTACGTTGAAAGCCACCTACACCTACAGGTATTTCTTTTTAATAATGTGTACCCGTTGCAAAAATTCGCTTCAAAAAATTTGTACAAAAGAAATTTTTATGTATGCATTTGCGTGTACATATGTATGTGTGTAAATACTCGAAACATAACAAGCTAAAATTGGGATCAAATCAAAACAATTGCACCGTGTTTTTGTTTTGCTGATTGCTTATTGACAACGAAGCGGTAAATGAGCATCAAGCCGTTGCTATACTTACATAATAGGTGCGTTCGTTTAAAATCTCCACTAAGAAACATCCAACTGCCAAATTCCGGCGAAATGTCATCTGTTCTCTCACAAGGGAAAAATATCCAAAATAGTACGCGAGCAGAAAATTTGCAGAAACTTGCACTTGTTGTTACATTCAAAATTGTAAAATTTAAAACGTACGAAAGGTCATCACAAAGTGTTATACTGACACAGTTTATTGATTAAAAAATAACTACTTATTTCTTACAAGTTTAATTAGTCGCATTTTGTAATTTTTAACTTCCAAACCATCAAATTAAATTTTTTATTTATTTATTTATTTTTATTATGTTTTTGATCAGCTGTTTTCCTGTTGGCAAAAATTTTTCCAGCAGAAATCAGCAGCTTCCACTCGAAATGAAATGTCACTTTGCTCTCTCACTTTCCCCTACTTTGCAAGTTTTTTGCGTACGCGAACGCAAAAACTTGTAAGTTTTGGTTAAACATGAACAAACAACAGCTACGCGAACGCAACTAATATCTACTTGTGCAGATAAACACACATACATACAAAGCACAAAAATTTTTTTATTTTAGTATTTACAAATCTATGTAAGGCTATATAGCCTTACACAGGGTATGCCTCGGTTGTATAACGCATTGTGACTCACATTGAAAGAAACATGTTGGATAAATATGTATGTATGTGAAAGGAAATGATTTTAATATTAAAGCAGAGGTACGAGTACAATTATGCCATGGACACAACAGTTATAAGTATAGCTCGGATTTTTATGCAAATTGATTATGCAAAAATATGTAAGAATTATGCAAAATATATTTAAAAAGTTTATAAAATGTGCATAGTTAAATATGCTAAAAAAACATGTTTTTATGCAACAATTTAAATAACACCTAAGAAAAAAGAGCGAAGTCGTTACACTTGTGTCCATGATATTAGAATTTTTGGAGAAAATTAAACAAGTTTTGTTAAACGCATATGGGCAAATCTAAAAAACAGGTACACTTTCAAAAAAAAAAAGTTACATTTTTTAATTCGTGAGCACACCTATGTTGCATATATGATTTTATTCGTAATCTCTTAATGAATCGATAAACAATAGTGTCATTCATTTTCATCAAGTGCTTAAATAGATCGACGAGGAATAAACAGATCGCTCAAAGAGAATAAGTTGGGTTCAAATTACGTTGTGCAAATTGTAAATTTGAGCCAAGATTTTCATAGTTGAACTCACGTAATTGTGACCTTCTAAGTTCAATGACGTCCCCTGTTTTAACAGATTGCCTCCGGTTTTCGAGATAGCGGTACTTGCAAATTCGGTTAAATGCTAACTACTTTATAAATAACTCCCTCAGTTTACAAGTTATTTTACAAAAATTTTGCGCATTACTTTTTTTTTAATATATCCTTAACGAATACTGAAAATCATCGAAATAGGCTCACTTTAACATGTAGCGTTCACACAACTGATTATTTCGATATGTGGTTTGGCGTCTAATTTCACCAAATTAAATTTCTTACCTGTTAATTGGAGGAGTTATAACGCTAAACAAAACGTATGGGAGCTACATGTTGTAGTGGACCGACTTCGATGATTTTATGGAGTAGTTAAGGTAAAATTAAAACAAACAGTCATGTGCAAAATTTTAGTAAAATAACTTTAAAACTGAGAGAGTTATTTATAAAATAGTTAAAATGCAACGCTGGGTTAGATTGGATTTTCGAGTATATTCTGTCAAGTGGGCTGAGTATCTTGAATGTGGGCACTAAGCCTACATTTCTTTCCCCAGCAGACAGAAAGTGATTTATCTTAAACTATCTAACTCTCGATTAGGGTGGTCAATCCCAAACTGGGGAGTGAAGATTCACTCTCGGAGCACAGGTACATCGAGTTCCAACTTGGCGAGGACGCTTTTTGCTCTGCGCAAATCTTGGACTGACCGTGTTTTCCTATTCGTCCTTTTGAACCAAAAAACTGAATTTTTTAAATACTACAGAATTTTCTACTTCATTTGGTATCCATATTTTTATTCTACATTTCAAAGTCCTTAAAAAATCCAGACAATAGTGGGAAAGACTAAAACGCAGTTTTACTATATTTGGCCCATAGTTTCGTAAGTATACTGATTGCTTCGTGTGCTTTGAAATTTTTTAAAATTTTTTTCTCACATTGTAACATGAGTATAAAAGGTCTTTATTCTCTCCTGTAAATTTTGAAACAAGAGGACTTAGCAACGTTGCTAAACTAGTGATAAGCCCTTTTCCCAAGAGTAGGAACATCTAAACCGAATAGGCCAGGTCACTCAGAGCGATGACCATGCAGTTGTGATTGCTTTTAAGAATAAAGTGGTGTGACGCAATTTTTCGGAATTGTTTTCATAGATTTTTTATGGTGGTTGTTTTATGACTTTATAACAATTTCCTAAAAAATTACCAATGTAATAAAACGTGAAATTAAGATGAAAACGAATTCTGACAGTTGTTTTTCACATTTTGCAAAACTGCGAGTTAGTTGAGTGGTGTTTAGTGGGCATGCGCAGAGGTGTGTCGAGTCATGGTGTAATTGAGACCGACTCTCCTGTTGGGTCCAGTGGTTGTTTTATGAAGTCCGTCAGTTATCAAGTATACGTATTATTTTTATAAAATAATTTATCCGTTATGCAAATAATTTTTCTTTGAATAAACATAATTATTTATTATTGACGAATGACGAAGAATACAATTTACTTATTTATTTATTATTCGTCATTCGAATAAATTTTGTGATGAATGATCCTTCATTAAAAAAAAATTAAGTCCGGCACTGTCCGGGAAGTTTTTCAAAAACTTGCGCCAAAAAAATTAAAATGAAATTGAAATTAATCATTCGTAAAATAGACTTGGCTTAGCCCCTATGTATGTAAAAAATACAACTTTTTTAANTAATTTGAATGATGTTTTTTACAAAATAAATATCAACTAAAATTAAAGGACGTGCCTCGAGCTGCTACCGGCTTCGATTCTGATATGTAATGTATTTTAAGGCCCCAAATTAAAAACAAATTTTTAACTGTGTCTTTTTGATTTGAAAAATTTTAAAACAAATTGTATTTACAGTCTCTGTCGCAGACTTAAAATAAGTTGCCTGAGTACTTAGTGTATTGAATCGTGGTTAATCTGTGCTCAAATTGTCGCATTTATTGGCAGCAATTTCGTTGCCCATATGTAGGCGTTTAGACTTTAATAGTTAAGCAACAATTTAAAAAATTAAATAAAGCTAATTGTTTGTGCGATTTAAAAATAAAAAATCTTACTAGGTCGATATTTTAATTAAAAAATATAAATCAATTAAATAAATATCTACACGAGTACATATATACATACATACATATGTCTGCATTTATGTATCATCTGTTAATGATTTTTCAAATGAACACACATACATACGATTCACTGTTAGCAATTGCGCACGTGATTAAAAGGCTGCAGTGGAGCGCGGAGCATGCGTTCGCATAATACAAAGGATAACAGTGTTTACGGGAAACTTGGATAATAGGGGCAAAAGAAAGTGTCTGGCGCCAAACACATGCATATATGTATGTATGTACATGCATATGTATGCATGTGGTTATACTCAAGTACATACATACATATAAATGTCCTAAGATAAGTGCATATATGTACATAAATTTGAACATATATAATGATTAAACTAGATGACATCGTTTTGTCTGCCCCCTTTGTTATATTTGTTTAGTTGAATCGTTTTTGTCGCGAATTGTGGAATTGTATGATGTAAGCAGTCGCCACAACTCTGAACGATAAGTCAATAGAACAGACAAATATGTACTACATAGTATTTATTTCTGTAAATCCATAAATATGTACTGCTTTATTCCATATACATATGTATATATGGAACATCATATGTCTATATGGATGTATTTATTTATGTGTATATTGCATACATAACAATTTTTTTTTTTTACTCTTTTATTTTTGGTATGTGTGTAAAATCGTGTATCTGTTTACGTAATTTTTGCATCCTTGCTCTTAAATAACGCAGCCGCAGCAAATGTGTGTCAATAAAAAAAAAAAAGCAAAACAATTAAATTTTGTTAGTCGATTTTACTTGGCTAAGGTACCACATTTATTAAGTCATCAACCGAATGGCACAAATTCGCAATGTCAAAAATTGTGCAATACATAACTGCAAATAATCGCTTTTTTCATCTTAATTTATCATCATTTTGCACTTATTACTTTGGACTCCCATTTCACACAGCCAAACGTTACTGCAGTGAATTCCGTTCGGCAGAAGCCATAACCCCAGCATAAGAAAGCTTTCGTAAGATTTTTCCATTCTTATTTGTCTTTACTTGGTTGGCGGCAACACAACGCCTTCTCCAAACTGTAAATCGATAAAGTGTGTAAGTGGCAATGTTGAACTGCCGACGACGGGTGCCAACAAGGCAATGTTAATGGTAGCGACAACGCCAACACTAGCGCCACCATCACCTTCACCCTCATCAGTTCCAAAGGCGATGACGATTTACACAGACGAGGTGTCCCCAACTATGCGAAATATTCCCATTTTCGTATGTGTATATTGTACATACATACATGCATATGTACATACATATGCATTAGTAAATGTGTATGCTATAGTGCTTATCATAACTATACGACACCCACATATTGGCAAGTTTTCACTATTTATTTTTAATTATTTAATTTAACTATTTTTTTTTTTAATAAATATGTAGTTAATTCTTTAATAAAAAAAATAAAATCCAAGTTTCAACTTTGTACAAAATTTTTGAAAATATTAACAGAGTTTCATTAAAATTTCACTCGTTTTTTACCTCCCATATTTTTAGCTCGGGATGTAACTATGTAATATTGATACGCCTAAAATATGCTGCGATTTATATTCTCTAGTTACATACCTGATGACAGTACGAATGGAAATTATAATAACGAGGTTTTAGTTTTTTAAACTATAATTTTTTTATTCAGGGTTTTATAGCAAATGTTTGCAGTTTTATAGACCATTCAATTCGATTTTGTATAATAAAGTGCAAGTTTCATGTGGCTACGACTTTTTGTTTTTTTTGTTTTTTGATTTTAATCCCTTTTTTATTGACGATGCAAAATGTTATTTAAAAGTTTAAAATAATAAACTTATTTAATCTAGATACTATGGCGTATGCAAAAACTAAATGTTATGGCATTGGAAACATTGTGTTATGTTCATAACAAACTCAGAATTCATAACATCTGAAAAAGCGTTAATTATGAAAAAAAAGTGATCAATTTGTTGATAAATTCTAAAACTACAGATCTAGCTCTTGAATTTGTTTAAATTATCAATAAGTCTTAGAAAAAATACGGTAACAAAAAAAGCGGAGAATTGTTTTTTGTTTTAAAACACGTTTGAATCGATAAAAATTACATATTTAAGCAAAGTACACTATTCCGATTATCGCCAATGCTAACAACCGCTGTTAAAAAAAATGAATTGATATTACGATTAATAAAAATCGGCGTACATTTCGCCATTTTTGTAATTAATTGTTAAATTTTCAAGAAACACGCGTGTGCGTCTATGAACATGTACGATACACGGCGTATGAGTAACTTTGCTTTCTGGTGATATTTCATACAAATATGTAAATAGTGTTTTTATTTGGCATCTTCAAATGGAAATTATTAAGTTATCTTTACGA
>NW_016166437.1:0-24282 GCF_001687245.7 Rhagoletis zephyria | reverse complement strand
ATAGAAAAATATTGATTTTTAAGAATTCTATACCATTTCTACGAAAAAGCGTTCTTCCCCCATATAAAATACAAGGAAAACTACCTGGTCTTCGAGGCAGCTCTAAAGATAATTTTTTCCTAAACAAATAAAATAAGGGGTATACTTTTTCCATTTAGAAAAATGCTAGAAAGTGAGAGCTTATCATTTTAAACATTTGTTTTCTTACCACCCTAATGTAGATACATACTTGTGATTGGCATAAAGAGCAGCATTAAAAGGTATTAAACCAGCATATAAGAATACATATGTATGTATGTACGAGGGGTGTTTCCAAAGTTCTGGGAATTGTGCTGTAATTAAATTACACAGAACGTGTAGGCAATGTTATCGACGTCAGACAGGTCTTGACATGTTCATGCAACTATCTAGTTCAATATTGCTCAGTCTGATTTAGGTGTTCGACTGATATAGACGCATTTTAATAGCACTGTCTTTGTAACCATGGAAGACGCAGCAAAATCTCAAAAGCAGTAATTTTCTTTTTGTGGAAAGAAGGTGTGAAAACATCAGAAATTATTCAGCGTAACGACGCTAACGTGCCACAAATAAATAGGTGGATTGAGGAGACACCGAATAAGTTTTTGAGAATGGCTAAACAAAATTAGTCTATCGTTTGGGAAAAATGTATTCAGTTAAAAGGAGAAAATTAACAAAATTTTAAAAATGATAGCTAAATTCCCAGAACTTTGGAAACATCCCTCGTACATACACATATGTATTTCTATGTAAGCAAAGTGTGTGATCATAGACTCTGTATGCACCGATGTAAAAACAAAAGTATCACTTGCATTTGTGTCATCTGTGTGAAATTGTTTGATTCTCATTGAGATCTTTTTTTTTCAATTGCAAGCTAAGTTTAGCTAGAAATGAATTCTGTTGTACATATCGATGGTCCTCTGCAGTAGCGACACAACTCAAATTTTCATGTTAATTAAGTTATTTAACGGATTAGGGTGATAAATAATTATATATTTTTCGGTGAATGATCGATATATCGACGCCTCCAAACCATACTATGCTAAAACTGACTCAAGTCTAAGTTGACTAAGCATGGTTAGCGAAGCGTCGTCTATAGATCGTTTTGAAATCGAAGACTCAAACGCAAGTAAACAATGAGCTTTCTCAATACTTAACATCTCCTATTTCAGCACTTACAAGTAACCCCATTTCAAAATAGAAGGATATGAAAAGGGATTTTCAGCTCTTCATAAGCTTTTCTGCACTGTATGTCGCTATATTGTAAATGAGCATTGACGTAAAATTTCTTCTGTGAGTGCTTTCGAGTACAATTAGAATCGAGTATTTCCTAGCGATACTTTGAGTATCGATAATTTTAATGAGTATAGGCATCGAGTATATGATGGTATCGGACGAACACTAAGCATGGTATGGTTGGAGGCATCGATAGGTGTACTTGCTACTAATCCGACAGGCGGCGCAATTGTTTCGTTTGTCAGAAAATCCAAGTTGGCAACCTTGAACAAATCTCTGTGGGCGATCCTGGTGTTTATCACGAATATTGGCATAAGCCAAAAGCTTTGATCGGTTAGTGGTGTTTTTATACGAAATAATGACAGTTTTGTAATACTAGTTCAGTAATATCAGTGAACATATTATCGTTTAATTACTTAAATAAAATAACTTTTTCAGCTTAATCCTTACTAAATTTTTATAAAGCAGAATTACATCCAATAATCCACAATAATTATGTCTCAAAACATATTATTGTTAAACTAGCCCGTTGTGCTTCACTGCACCTTAAATTGTTTTTGTGTGATTTCTCCCTGTTACGCTCACGAATTGGTCATAAGGAGACAACAGCTAATAGTTTTTTCGTAAACATTTTTAAATGCACAGCTGTACATGAGTTGCTCTCTACATATTTCTGCTGTCGCTCGATGAGGCCCTCTGCGAGTGCCGGACTCCCTTTTTATGTACCCTGAAATTATAATTATATTTATCCCAGCATACATTTGTCCCGGCTGTTTTCGAAAGTTTAAGAAACTCCTTCTCCTCTCCCCCATGTTTTCTGTTTCTAAGTTTTGCGCACTGCCAAACGACCTGAAGGGTATTTGTCTTCCCAGGACTTCAGCCTTTTATCGATGGCCCTGGCAATCTATCCTATCTGGAATGCCTTCCTAAGGACTAGCTTATATCGAGCAACTATCCTAACTTTGTTTTAACTCAGACGCGCTTATTTTTTGTGTCGTATATTAAGTTATTGAGTTTAGCCTGAGTTGCACATTTACCGCTGCGGCTGCTCTGTCACTGACTGTGTCTGTCGACTGTGGTGATCGCTTGGCAGTCGAAGGTTTCTAGGCCAAGGCAATTCTTGACCTCCCTGCCGGTAGGGTATAAGATCTGTTGCTGCTCGGACTCCTTTTCNGCTTGGCAGTCGAAGGTTTCTAGGCCAAGGCAATTCTTGACCTCCCTGCCGGTAGGGTATAAGATCTGTTGCTGCTCGGACTCCTTTTCCTCTTCCTCAGGCGCAGATACATCCCATGACATGAGCTCAGAAGTTTCCTCTCCACTCCATCGGCCATCGGCGTTCATGTCTCCTGATGTACGCTGGCCTCACCTCCACTCTACACTGAATCTTCCTAATATTTTTTAGGCTTTTCGGTTTTAGGGATTCCACCGTACGTACATCGCTGCCTCTTAAACTCACTTTTGGCTTTAGATTTCTGCTTTCGAATAGAGGTAAAATATATATTTATTTTCATATCTGCTACTTCTCTCACCCAAGCGAGTTTCTATATGACTCTACGTGGCATTTAATACCGGATCTTATGGTTTCGTGATTCTCACGGTAGCTTCGTACTGCGATATAGCTCTTCTTCCATTTATGTATTTCGAGGCGGCTCGGTGCCGTATGGTTCGACTTAGTTTCCGCCTAGCTTAGCGGATGGTCAAAGATAATTCATCATAAAAGCGGTACTGCTCTGCGCTGCCTTTTTTTTACCAATGACCAAGAACTACCGACGCCTCTTAATCCAGAGTGCTATGCGACATGGTGCTTATTGGCATGTTTGCAGCTAGCGGATTCATTTGTAAGCGCTTTCAGCTACTGGGTTTTTAAATGAAAACTACCAAAATAAAAAAAAAATTGGTTGAAACAGTTAATCCTCTTGCACTTCACGGCTGTGTTCTAAAAACTATTAAGTCCGTAAATAAAGCACAACAAAGTTTGTGAATAATGTTAAAATGCCACAGCTAATGAATAAGGCCATAACTCAGTTTTTACCCAAACCATTTCGCTTGTTTTTTGGTTCGTTTGTTTTGTCTTAAATAACTCATGCGCTGAGCGGATTAAATGGACATTCCAATTTAAAAATTTTGCCTCCAAAAGGTGTGGCTGAGTAATTTTTCAATTTTTTTTTTCTTACACTTTTATCAATTTATTCATATCCAACGGCAGTTCTTAGTATATTTTTTCTTCATTTAAATGTTTTTTTGTTTTGCGGTAAAAACAAAGTCGAATTAAAATACACAAATATGTACATACATACATATGTGTGTATGAATGTATGAAATGAAATCCATAAAAAATAAATCTCATACACTCGCTTACCTACGCGACACCCTATTACGCTTTAATTTGTATTTCTCCAATTCGTTTTCGGATTTGAAATGGAACAAAAAAAAAAAAAAATTCAAATCAATGAATGATTGTCCCAAACAGTGGGATCCCAATCAGCAAACACGTTTGTATGTATAAGTAGAGCCCCAAAAAAAAAAATACATCACATTTGTAGCTGAATATGGTTACCTCCTGTGCCATTCTAGACTCATCATTAGATACACAGCGCATTTGAATGTTTTAACTTTTTTACACAGTGCTTGTTTTTTGTTTGCCCTCTTTAAAGATTACTTATTTGCTTTCTTCGCCTTCGCCCAAAATGTTTATTGCTGTCTTTTTGATGTTTTGTGGTCTGCGCCCATTTATGTTGATTTCCTTCCTTATATGTGTGTGTATGTGTGGATGTATGGCATGAAAGCATATTTGTATTTGGACACTGTGGACAATTTGGTGTTAATCTTCACTGTTGAGGCACATTGCTGGTGATTATGCTGATGATGATTGATTGTTATTTGAACATGGAAGCGCGTAAATAAATGAACAAACATATAAATGACATATACATATACATACAACGTTGTTGCCATATGCTGGAAAATTTGTGAGGGCGGGCATCTTTAACAAATTTGGTTTCTCCTCGCTTGTTCTTCTCATTCTTGTTTTCTCTTCCTAGCGTTCAGCATGGTATTTGATGGTTTGTTAAAGGTCGTCGTGGTAAGCTTTCTGTCAATGGTAGAGAAGCGTCATTAAAAAACAACAAATTATTGTACATACTTAAATTTAATGAAGTCTACATGAAGTGAATAATTTTACACTAAATTCTTTTTTATACATAGAGCTCTAAACACTTACATAAGTGTGCAATCGAGTGGAGGCTTTGCGGTGGCGTGTTGAAGTGCGCTGCATTCGTGCCTAGGTGTTCAGCAAAGATATAAATCATTAATCAATTATAGCAAACAAAGAATAATTTTCAATTTTGTAATATAAAATGATAAACGAATGTGTGTACTGCTTTGTATTGTAGTAAGTTCTTACTTACAAATCATAATTTCAGCGTTTAAACATATTCACTTTACTTGATATGGAATTTTTGAGTGAAGGTATTAATACCGGTATCGTAGTAGAGTTTAAAATCAAACATAGAAGTGCCTGTTACTTTTACGAAATTCGACCGTACGCTTTTTTAAATTGTCCCGAAGACTTTGGCTACTCTTATGACTGAAAGAAAAATTATGGATTGATTTTTCACGCGATTTTGAGACCATAAAAAACTCTCCTTAAGAACGAAACGAGATAATAAAAATAAAAGTAGCGAACAAAAACAAAATGCGAAAGCGCAAAAAGCCTCCTTAAAAAAATAGAATAAATACGCGCATAACGAAAAATAGTTACAAATTTTTCGCCATCCTCCAAAAGTGAAAATTCCTTATCATTTCTAGTTCGTTCATATTCCAGAAATTAATATTAAGCTTATTGCTAACCCTATTCGTATTCATCTACGTATTCGTATTCACATCCGTCCTCGCTTTGGTCTTTGTCTTCATATATGTCCTCGTCCTTGTCCTCCTCCTCATCTTCGTATTCGCTTTCATATTTGTTTTACTTCCGGTTTTATATTCATGCCCGGATCTTCTTCGTATTCATCAACGTCTTTCTTTTAGTTCCTGATTTGGTATTCGTCTTCGCTATCACCTTGGTACTCGCATTCATCTTCCTATACGTCATTCGTCTTCTTGTTCGTATTGGTATTTGTTTTTGTCTTCGTTCTCGACTTCGTATTTATATATGTATGTTCGTGCCCGTATATATATTCGTATTCGTCCTCGTCTTCGTATTCGCGTTCATATTCGTTTTACCCCCGTCTTCATATTCGCCCTCAGATCGTCTTCGAATTCATCATCGTCTTCGCTTTAACGCTATTTTCGTATTCGTCTTCGTCTTTCGCATTTAATTCGTCGTTCGTCGTTCGTCTTCGTGTTCGTATTGGTTTTTGTCTTTTTTTTTAGTTTTTGGTTCCAAGATCGGTTCAGTAGAGTTGTAAAACGAAGACGAACAAAAATTATGTTATAGCATTAATAACATAAATATAGCACAAAACCTCTTCCCAGGCGCTTAAGAATGCTTTTCTGTGAACTGGCGCACAAAATCAGGACTAGGTAAACCAACAATTAGAACCGACGATGTACAGACAAAAAATCACCGACATCCACAGAGAGACTTCTAAAACCTTTACTAACTCTCGCCTCGGGAATATTTTCATCGGAGCTTGATGACACCCCTTGCAGACGAAGAACTTTAGCTGCTACGTGACCATACCATACCTCTTCTCTATTGGTCTGACCCCGTCTGACTAGCAGGGCTTAGTAGTCGCTACAATTACGAAAACCACATTGTAGCCGTTTAGATAAACAGCGATAAGATTTTATCAGAAAGCCCAAATCTTTCTAATCCCAGAATTCGCAGTTGAAACTCTCTTTGAGGCTGCTCCTTTGCCGTCGCATCGTAGCCGAGTGCTTAGCGGTACATACTAATAACGAATAATTAGAGCACAGATTCCGATCTTTAGTCCGAGATAGCCAGACGGCAATTGCAGTGCTTGAATTTTCGATGATATCTTTAAAAATTGTCATGGACTGCATAATGGAAGTCATAGCTGCATCAAAGTACTCCGAAAACCTAATGCCCGAAGAACTGGTCATGCAGGGCAGTCTTGAGAAGTCCTCAGCAAGTAATGATAGCCTGACCTTCATTGGCCATATCTGGACTGTGACTGCACAGTTGGGCATCTACTCAGCTCAGAGAGCTCAGGGGAAGCTAAGGTGGTTAGTTGGTTCTAGCCATGGAAGGAGCGGAGGCGCTCTAAGCAGCTCTTAAAGCCTAATCAAACTACATATTTTGATGTTCATCAAAGTCATAATGGGCCATTGTCGATATGGAATTGGAATGGCTAAGGCTTGACATCACCTCAAGCCTTTACTGTAGCTCTGTAGGGAAGACGTTAAGGTTTCATTTTTTAATAAATTTTCTAAATTTTGTATGAACTGACTTAACATTATTTGCAACTTAAGCGGCTAATGTTGAGTGCTGAGAGCTGCAACTAAGTCGTTATATATAATTATCGAACTTTCTGTCCACGTCTCCCTAACTAAAAGCCTTATAGCTTGGCCGGTCAGTTATTTGCCTGATTGAAGAAAAAACTGACAATGCCTCAGAAAGCCGCTGGCTAGGAAAGCTTTAGCATTCGCTAAAATTGTTGTGCAACTAGCAATATTGTGGCAGTGCAGCAATTAGTTCATTCGATGTGAAAGGCAGTAACGACAATAAAAAAGCTCTAAAAGATAAAAAAAACTAAAAAAAAAATCATAAAAAATTTTGCAAAAAAATGCTAGTCGAAGTAGTGATAAAAAGTTGCATTCGAAGCAGCGTGTTACACTTTGACATAAGTACATATATGTACATTTGTTTGTATATGTTTGCTAAGCTCTTGGCTGTGTTGGCGTTTTTCTGCTGTGGTGTTGCAGTTAATGATGTAGCTCCAATTTGCTGTCGCTTGATTTCCTGTTTGCAATTTTCCGTTTGCTTCCCAACATTTATTTATTTATTCTTTTTGTTATTGTTGCCACACAATGTTGCACTGGCTTTCGGCTGATTAAACGCATTAAGCTGGGCGTTAAATTGTTTAATACCTCTCTGTATATGTATGTATAAGAATATACTTTTACACGTAAGCGTATATGTGAAGTGTAGTTTTTATGTACGAATATGTAGATAAATGAAATGTGTTTGTGTCTGCTGCCTGTTGCAGCATTTAAATTAGCTGCAGACTTTTTTCTACTCTTAAAAGTTTCATAATAATTCAAATTAATTGCCTTTTCATATAGACATTTAATAATTCGCAATTATAGTGCACACAAAAACACAAACATTCTCCAATAAGTGGTCAATAATTAAGAATTGGTTAAGAGCCAATCAGTTGTGTTGAAATTGTTAAACAATAATTTACATACACGCATTACATACATACTTACATACAGGCATAGGCATATGTTGGTTAAAAAAATGTATGTAAAATAAGCCACAAAAGTATCAACTGCTGTTGCTGTTTTATTAAAAAATAATGAATGTTAATGTTATTTAATTGCTATGAATATTAATTTGATGTATTATGCAATGATGGCATTTTTACTTACATATTTTGTGAGAAAAATACTTTGAGAGAAAAAAAGCGACACATTTACTCAGAAAGCTTGCACTAAATGGGTATTTTTTAAAATTTAAATTTATTAAATGTATGAATGAACTCATGCTTAGATAGCAACTTTGGTAGCCACTGCGCCTTAAAAGTATTTTTGGGTTCTTCAAATGTCTATCAATTCAATATTTGTCGCAAACAATTTGCAATTATTTTACATCTATATATTCCATAAAAAGCTGAAATAAAATTTGTTACGAAATGTATTTGCTTTTTGAAAATAATTCTAGATCAAAGATTTCTCAAATACTTTGGTGTGATACCCATATTGTTATGTTTAGCTTATCTCTTCGTTTGCTCGAATACTTAAAGACCCCCTATATTAATTTTTGTTTAATATCTATAATGTACAAACACTGGCCTGTCACAATTTTGTTATACATATGTATAAATTGTTTGTGAAGTGTTGATAACGACTTGGCTCAAATAATATTGAACCCATTATAAAGTCTTTTTTTTCTAAAACTTATGAATTAGAATTCACTGGCGGACTTATTTTTTACATTATTGGAAGATAACACGCTTTCTTTGGGTTATAGTTTTAGAAAAATACAAATGTGTAAAGAAAAAGCACAACTTGAAAACTCTGTACGTCAGTGCCTCACAAGTTCTATGGCCCATTGAATTTTGGTATGTTAAAATGCAAATTTAAAGGCGATAGAAAATTGCATTGCTTTTTAGTTATTATTATTATTTTTTTTTGCTGAAGGTGTTAAGAGATTGTGGGGCATACCTTATATAGACTGTGTCAGCCAATAAATAACTATTAAAAATCAACGCAATTTTGTAGCAACTTGGAATTTGCACTTTAACCTACTTAAATTTAATGTTCTATAAAACTGCGTACCTTAAATTTTTCTAAAAATTCAAAATGAAACGTTTAAAATTTTTGGGTGCATTGTTAAAGTTTGTTGTATTTTTAATAAAATTTTCAGATCGTCGTCGTATGGGGTATTCACAACGGTGTCGTAAGTGTCGTATTGTTGTATGTCGTAAACTTTAAACGACTAAAACATATATTAGGGGGATTCGCACAGTACCATCAAAGTCATACTATGAATTTTTTCAGTGTTAAAAAATAGTTGGTTGTCGTTTCAAGTTCTCTAAACATTTGTTTAAGCTTTTAAAGTTTACGACATACAACAATACGACACTTACGACACCGTTGTGAATCTCTCAACTAATAGAAGTGACTTTACATTCACAACTCTTAAAGCATAGACAGAGGGCAATATTGATCCGGATTAACGCCTCAATTTATCTGATCAAAATAGTGCCTTAACAGACGGCAGTAATGCGAATTTACGAGCCGCTAGGTCGTAGGTTCGAATCCCACGGCTAGTAGAATATTTATTTATTTTTTGTTCATTCAATTATAACTTCTGTATTTTTTAAAGTTATTTTTAATTAGTTGTTTTTGACTTTTTAGTAAAATTAAGCTCTAAAAATTTAATATAGCTAATAATAAAAAAAATAAAAAAATAAAATAAACGAAAATAAAACAAAGTAAAATGAAATATATAAATCAAATAAAATAAAAAAATTAAGGTAACAATAAAAATAAAATTTTTGTTGGCGATCGCTTCAACCGAGGATCGAACCTGGGACCTGCTTGTGGTACCCAGCCCTCATTCCTCGGCTTCCGCGGACGAAGTAGTTGGCTGCTTTGTTTGCGTATTTGTTAGCTCAGAGAGCGTAGAACACAAGAAAATAGCAAAATTATTTAACGTGGACATTCACCTTGTTGTCGGTAATGCAGTCACCGCACTAATTCAAATAAGTTCTTATTCAATTTTAATTGGATTGGGTAATACAGTTACCATGCTAATTCAGATAGGAAGAATTAGCATGGTAACTTCATTACCGATGAAAAGGTATATGTCCATGCTAACGAGATGATCCGGATCAACTCTGCCGTCTGTTTAAGCTTGTACTCTCAGAGTGTGAATGCTTATTGCATAACCAGTTCTTTCAATGGAAGATCGATGAATATCAATCCTAATTAGGCTGATATATATGTATGTACGTCCTCTTCACTGAAGAGAAAAGCTAAGCAACTCAAATAATCCGGGTCGGGATCTTCTGTTAGCTTTACGTCCAGGAAACCACCAGCTGCATCAACCCTTCAATTTTTTCTATGGGTCAAGGCTCGCCTAGGAAAATCCACACTCCCAGCTTAATACACGCCAGATATTTTTCGTCCGGTTCGGCCTTTTGGCGATATTCATTGACTGGGTTCAGCTGCGGAGCTTCAATACGTGGGATACGTAGATAGTTTTAGCGGATGTTCTCTAATATCAACAGATAACGAGACGCAGGTGCCTACAGTAAGGGAACTCAGCTTCAGTTGCTGCCAGAATCTCCTCCCGGGAATGTCTGAAGAAAACATCTACACTAAATGTGGGACAAGATACAGGACTATGTACAACAGCTACTAAACTCAACGCTGCATAGTCCAGCAATAAACGATATCCACATCGGAACCTTTACAGACCCTGGCTCCATGAATGCCGTCATTCGAGTTCAATCAGTACCAATTGCAAAGGAAGATTGAAGTACTATTGGTTAATCCTCAACCGCACTCTCAGGTTGAACATTTTTAAATGTTCTGTTGCTGCTAAATTTAGACACTTAACACAATAAATGTTTACTAAGAAGCCTCTTATTTCATGCAGGCTGATAAAAGCTTAATTCTTTTAGTACCCTTTTTCTCCGCTTCTTCCTTACTACATGCATACATACATACATACTTCGCCTCGTCAATTGCATTAAGCATTGTGTCGAGCGCAGCATATCGCATTCCACTTAAGTTTTCTCAACTATTTAATGCAACCGAATACATTGAACTTCACCCACTTAAAAAAGATGAGAGTGCGAGATACATCATCATTATCCGATTGCGCGATTGTCAAGAGCTGATAACGCCATAGCCGCGCGACTGATGAGGTCTAAAATATCAACATACATGCAGTGGTTAACTGCCGACAACTCAGCTAGTCTGCCAGTCGGCTGAGCTGTTTGTCTGTCGATCTGTCTGTCAAATGACAATGCAAACAATCGGTTCAGTGGCCTAATTGAAGTATTAGCCGCGTACGTTTGTGCCTGTTGACTGGTTTGTGGTCAAAGTATTTTTTTTGTTTTTTTTTGCTGTGCAGTTGTTTTGCAGGCTTTTGTCAAATCGAGCCAAAACGAATGGCTGCCAAAATTGCACGCCGCTGCTGCTTGTTGCCACCGCCACCGATGCACCACCAACCATCACTTATCGCTTGGTGGTCATCTTAAAACGCTTTTGCTGCTACCACAATCGCTACTGTTATTGTTGTTGGTGCTGCTGTCATAACCACACTGTGTGACGTGTAACCAATTTATCGTTACACAGTTTTTGTGTTCTTTTTTGAAAGTTTTATTTTTTTTTTTTTTAATTTCCTTTTTTCGTTTTCATCTCGCTTTCTTCTTCTTTTTTTGTGCTGCTGCATGCGGTTGCAAACAATTGCAAAAGCTTTTAACAGCAATCCTCTGTTCGACAAACATAATGGAGCAAAAGCAGCAGCTCCAACAACTCGAAGTCCTCATCAGCTAACTGAACGTACGCATACTAGTATTTGGAAGCTGTACGTGCAAGGCATCACGTAAAGTGTATACATTTAGGTATGTACATACGTGTGTGTATGGCCATATGTACATATTCTCTCATGATAGCCTGCTGTCAATCAATTTTTATTATGTTCACTAAGTGAAGCTTCGGTACTTTTGGGATGACTAAAAAATAATATGTATGGAATAAAATGATATGAAATGTGAATGTGGTAGTAAAATATTATAGCATATACACAGAAATACGTATGTATAAGTAAGTACATATGTATAAGTAAATACATATGTATGCGATTACATGGCAATAGCTGCTTGTTCTGCAGTAAACCGTTGTGGTCCAGTACTTTTATATACATATATATTTACATACATACATATGTATGTGTTCATATTCATTACGTGACGAAACTGAGTCAACTTGTTCAACTAAGCCCCAATTCCTGTTCAAAAGTTTCTCTTAAAATGTTATCAATGGTTTTTCCAATTTGTATTTCTTAACTGTTACATTTTGCTATAACTAAAATCTTTAGCCAGCTGCCTAGCTCACAGCAATATCTGTACATACATATGTATACATACATATATGTATGTACTAAATAAAAAATTGCTAAAAACCCTGCAGTGAAAACGTGTAGAAGCCAATCTCCGTTAAAGAGAGCCTAGTGTTCCTATGCAACTACATTTTCACTAGTATTTACTTAATTTCAAAGCATGGGCCATATGAATTAAAAAATAAGCAATTGCTTTTTCTTAAAATTTCGGACATTTTACTTAATTTTTTTTTTAATAAATCTGCCCATATGCCCAATGTATCAAGGAGGCATCCTACGAGGGATTAGTAAAAGAACATTTGAAAACTTTTGGCTGAGCGAGTGTGAGTATGTTTGTTGTGCTCTTTCACGCATAAATTGCTGAACGGTTTTTTGTATAATTGGACGCTCGAATAGTTTACGGACTGTATTAAAATATAGGATATTTTTTTTAATAGGATTGCCTGTAAAAATGGTTAAATTCAACAAAATTTTACAACATTGTTGTAAAAAGATGTATGAAAAGTATTAGTCGGCGAACATTTTAAAGAAAAATTCAATTTAGCCAATAAACTAAATGGAATATTGTATTATGGAAATCAATTGAAAGAAGTTTGACAAAGATTTATATCGAAAATATATCTAAAATGGGTTGCCACTTGTTTAGGAGTCCAATTAAATATAACCAATAAGTCGAATGAAAAATTGGAAAATATGTCAGAAAACTTCACTGGAAAAATATGTTGAAAGAGGGTTGCCATCTAATTTAATCAGTAAGTTAAATAAAATGTTACAATATTGATGTCAAATGAAAAAGGTTTAAAAATTCGTATATTTGAGAATATTTTTAGATAGGGTTTGCCACCTGTCAAATTAGATTTCATCAGTAAGTTAAATGAAGTATTACAATATTGACGCCAAACGAAAGGGGTTTGAAAAATCGTAACTTCGAAAATATTTTTAGATGGGGTTGCCACTTGTTAAATGAGATTTAATCTATAAGTTAAATAAAATGGTGCAATACTGAAATCAAATGACAGAGGTTTAAAGAATCGTTACTTCGAATATATTTTTAGAGAGGGTTGCCACATATCAAATTAAATTCAATTGATAGGATAAATGAAATGTTACAGTATTGATGTGAAGCGGAACAGGTTAAAGGAAGCTTAGTTTGGAAACTTTTTAAGGAGGGGCCAACTGTTAACAAGTTTTATTAAATAAAGTTAAAAACAAAAATATACCATACTACACGAGAGACTTGCCACCTTTCCCATATTAATTTGGTTTAGATCTGATCATTGGATCATGAAAAAATTAACGGTACTCTTACATTTTTATATGAGAATTGAAGTCGGTTGTGTGTTTTGCTAAAAAACTTACTTGTTTTGTTTTTTTTTATATATATTTTTATTTTTTTAACGTTTTTAAACTTTTTAATGGAGACTTCGTTCTATGACCGATTCAAATCTTTTATGATCTAAAAAATTTACTCCGTAAATAGCGGTTATGGTATGCTGGAAAAAATAAAAGTAATAAAAAAAAACAAATTCTGTAAAAAAAAATCTGATAAAAAAACTTTAAAACATGATTTATCAATATTCTCATTGTAACACATTCATGGCATAAGGGCGACGATATGTATTTACATATATAAAATTTAGCTAAAAATCTTATTTATTTGCACCGAGAGGCCAATTCGGTTGAAATTTGGCCAATTAACCATGTTCTGGAACCGAGCGTTTAGTATAAAAAATTCGAGTGAGAAAACGAGATTGTTTATGTTAATTAAAAATCCAAGAAGTTGCCTAGTATTTTTTTAAACATAAATCAAACGAAAGCCTTTGCTTATTATTTTCTAACTAACAATTCGGCTGAACTTAGCACACCTCCAAACTCCATACAGTTCCCCACTGTGTTCATGATTGATTTTCAAATTAGATCTACTAAATATAAGCTCTTTAAAATTATCAACGAAATCTTTTCATTTCAATTTACTACTGGGTTATTTAAAATTTATATTGCGCTTTTCATGTAGGATAAAACTTTCTAAAATTGTATTGATAAAGTTTAATTTTAATTTGGTGTCATATAAAAAGAAGTATATAAGTGCATGAATACTATTACACACATACATATGTACAAATACACAAACGTTTATATGGTGCCCTTAACCATTTTATGCATGATGGGAGTCGTTTGGAAATATGTACATAAGTATGTATGCAGTTATGTTTTTTATGCCAATGTGAAGAGGAAAATAATTTTCTATTTCCGTTAGACTAGTTATCTGCATAAACAAGTCGTAGTCGTTTAAGAAGTGGAAGACAGTTTCCATATTTAATACTTACAATAAAGATTATCTAAACTAAGTAAATTAAACTAGCAGTGATGCGAGTTGAGTTAGACAGAATTGTACATTGAAGAATTTCGCTTTGATGCAGATCGCTTGTATGCACGTCCGCTGGGGTGAACGACAATCATAAATCCAACACTGAATTGTCGTTTCATACATGAGAGCCATAACAGACTTCGCAAGCTCTCAAGAGTTTATTTATTGCCTTGCCACGTCACGACCCTTAAACCGAGTTGCTCTGAGTAGCTAAGGGCCCCCTTTGGAATTACCAGCTGCTAATGAGGAGGGACTGGGGCATCAGAGGCATTTCGAACACAAACCTCTGGGAAAGAAGTTAGAAATTAATTCCATACAAGCCTAGCTCAGTAAACTGTAGCTACTAGCTTACGTGGGCATCATTGGTGCGATGAGAAGAATACAGACTGCGGGTATCGTGGTGCTTCTAGACCTAATTCCTTGTCACATTGTTATCAAGAAAGAGTTTAGAATTAATTTTTAATGTTGAGTTGAACTGCTAAGCACTACGCCACTGCGGCAACTTGGACTACAAAATTTGTTTCGCCTTCTACATAGATCAATAGAGTACTTATGTTCCATTCATTTTATATTTTCTTAGACAGTTACGCAGTTGTTAAAGTTCCGAACTCTGTCACAGGTAATTCGAAAACTGCATTAAATTGTTGCGGATCACCTAGCTTAGGTTGAAGCGGCTGTCTTCATCCAACTTATGAGAAATGCACACTTAGACCCAGTAGGCCCGGTGCTACCAATTGAGTGCTCGGATTCGAACCCGTCCGTTCACCTAGAAGTAGAATCAGTTCGTTAGGTTTAGAAAACGCGAGAATCCCTGAATGCCTGCTACACTTAGGTCGACTATGAAAGAGCAGAGAAGTGAGAGCAGAGAAATGAGAGAGGTAGTGTTCCACACTCTCGATTTCGTGCACGCTCATGCTTTCCCATTAGGAAGTTGCTCGTAATAATACCCGTCAACAGCCTTGGTAGAGGGCGTGCTCACCAAATGAGTGCATCGAATCTTTCCTTATCGAGGCTGGGCCAGCTTTGTCGACTCGTCTCACACGTGAATTCTTCCGAACATCTTATATTTGCTTGCTCCATGAAGTGCGTCTTGAGCCATATCTTGCAGGTAGATAGTGGTATGACCACCGCATGAGAAGAGTTGTCGTCAAACAGGGTGGTTTCCTTAAATATATCTGTGGCCTGGCATGCTCATAATGTGGGTACTAGACTTTGTAGCTAAATCGTTAAGGACATTCCTAGTAGGAAATTCCTACATTCTTTCGCAGTTATTGACGATGTTTCACAGCAAACCAGTAACTTAATAGCTGCTTGGCTATCGGAGTATATAGTTACTGAAGTCCAATCAACCAATCAAAAAAGATACTAGGGCAAAAGAGAATGTAGGCCCCTGTTGCTTACTTTCGCTACAATTATTACGAGTTGTCCCTTCTTATTATCTACGTTCTTTGGTATCACAATAGGCCCGATATGATCAACGGCAGCCATTTAGGTTGGCTTATTTAACTTGGATTCACCAATGGTATTTGAAAAAAAAAAAATCGATATCATCCTCTAAAATTAAAACTCAACGTTGCTAATCAAACGTTTTGTTGTAAACATTTATGGCTACTATGTGTGCGCCACCCATTGGAACACATAACCAATATGGGAATTCGTACTGCCATTAGACGAATGAGTACTATGAGGTAGCCGCAATCGCACAAGTATCAAATTCATATTTGTTGACGAACTGCGAGTAGTCCAATAACAATTTGCTGTGGTAAATGCATGTGAATGAGGTAATGCGTTGACAAAGTGGTTAAAGATAAATATATTTCCGCATTTGCATGGGTGAAGAGAGCAATCTTTAAACGAAGTATATCATAATAGATATAAAGGAAATTGTTTTTGTGTGGATAAGAGTTTTTTTTTTTAATTTATTGCATTTTTCAGAAGCAACATTTTACTTTAATCGAATTTTTATTTTTATTTTTTCTAGATGGTTTTGCCACTTCGACGATGACAACTATGTCAATGTGCCACGTCTGGTCAAGCTATTGGACGAGTATAGCCCGTCAGTGGATTGGTATTTGGGCAAGCCAAGCATTTTTTCACCGCTAGAAATACATCTTGAAAGTGTAAGTATTGCGTGAGATTTAAAAATACAAAAATAAGTTTTAATGTAAATATTTTTCGCCACTTTCACAATAGTATCCTACAACGTCGCAGAAAAATAAAACCCCCAGCGAAAAGATATCCTTCTGGTTTGCCACCGGCGGTGCTGGTTTTTGTTTGAGTCGCGCGCTTACCATGAAAATGTTGCCAATTGCCGGTGGTGGGAAATTCATTAGTATTGGCCGCAAAATACGTTTCCCGGATGATGTCACCATGGGCTTTATAATTGGTGAGTTTGTGATTGCTTCGCCTTCATATAGTCTTTTCTAAAAATATTTTTATTTTTATTTTTTACATTATTTCAGAACACTTGCTCAAGGTGCCACTGCGCATTGTTGAGAACTTCCATTCGCATTTGGAGCCCATGGAACACATACGTCCAGACACTTTCCCAGACCAAGTGTCCTTCAGTTATGCGCATATGCGAAATCAATGGAATGTCATTAAAGTGGATGGCTTCGATTTGGCAAAGGATCCGAAGCGTTTCTACTCGCTGCACTGCAAACTGTTTCCTTATTTTAGCTTTTGTCCACCAAGATGATAAATTCGCTGTATGTTTTTATTAACAAAAAAAAATAAAAAATAGTGTGCGAGCGCATTTTCTGTTAAATATTAATATAACTATTATTTAAATTTATAAAGTAAAAAAGTCTCCAGCATGATTGAGCTGGCATAAAAGTTTTGTAACTAAAACTCAAAGCTGTGATGTAGTCTAAGATGTAAAAAAAGTATGTAATTGTAGAAAAGAGAAAATGGAAAGATAAATAAATCGTGTGCAAAATTATTCACAAAAATAACTAAACTAAAATAAGCTTATAAATAAAACTAACTAAAAAATAAATAAAACTTTTTTTTTTTACAAAACTCTTGTTATATGAATCACAATATGTTGCAATAGTATATTTTAGTATTTTCTTTAAAAAGTATTTGCTTTAACGCACTACTAGTGCTACTTTTTTATTAATTTATGTATGTAAACAAAAAAAAAAAACGGTTCTCGATAATGTTGGACCTACCGAACTTTTTTTTTATTAAATGTGCTTCCCTATATTGTAAAATTTCTTTAATATATATGTATGTACATAACTATATGATATCTAATTACTTTCTAGTCTCTTTAAGAGCATAAAACATGTATGGAAGTCCGTAGTACTATACTACTACTATAGCCACAATTTCTGTAAATATACTACATATGTATATGTATGAGTATTATACTTTGTATATGAAACTAATAAAATTTAAGTAATTTAGGTCTTCCATTTACATAAACTATTCCACAAAAATAAAAGTATTCTAAATATTTAATAAAACTATTTCATATGTTAAACATAGAAAACAAAGATTGTGTTAATTATATTATATGTATGTATGTAGTACTAATTTAAAGATATGAAATACAATTTTTAATGAAAATAAATTTCTAATACAGTTATCGAAACAAATGCCAAAATAAATTTAATAGGGCACTAAGAAAGTAATTACTATATAGGCGCTATTCCCAATGTCAGAATCGATAGGTTAATCGATATCTCCGCGGCCCGCAACGTGGTAGTATGCAGTATTAGGTTCCACAATAAATAGATCCAATAACCTATATGGCTGTCTCCAGATCGAAAAACGTGAAACCAAATCTCCATCATGTTGCGATAGAGGAGTAGAAAAAAAAATCAAACCACGTCGAATAACTGCAACCTCAACAGGCGGCCAATTTATTCGCCACTCTACAATTAAATCCGCTCAAAGAGAGCACTCTTCAACCAACCGGCATATTCGAGTGGTGGAACCACATTTCTCGCTCATTACGTACCTCCTTCGAAAAAGTTGGTGGATATAAACGACTCCAAAAACAACTGGTACGATGAGGAATATCAAACAAATCACGGAAGGTTTGAAGACCAGGGCGAACTCTGGTAAGAACGACCATGGCGTCCTTGTGACCGATGTCCTGATTTTGGAGAAGAGAACTGCTGCCGCCGGTAAACGAAGGGGTAGTTCTGTTCTGCCATCTCTGAATTAGATGAGGACGCAAAGCGCGTTGGTCTGATGGTGAATGAAGACAAACGCATATCCATCTCAGCACCCATATGCTTCTAATGCTGACTACACACGGGTAAGCCGTTGAAGCAACGTATTGAGGCAACCAGTTCTTTTTGTTCAATACACATGAGGCAACCGTAAGCACTGTAGTGTGTGCTCTGTTATGAAATGAACATAAGGAAGAAAATTTTATTTTCTTCAAAATACCTTTCACTATGCCAACGACACACAGAAGGCAACCGACACGGTAACCAACGCAAACTATCAAAATATTTTGATTTTCGAGTGGCGGTTGCTGCAACACCAATTTCTGTGAGCAACAATGCTACACACGAGGCAACGGTCGAAGCAACATACCCTGATTGCTTCAGCGGTTGCCTCGTATGTAATCAGCACAAGGTACCAGGATTAACACCAGTAATAGCGACAGACTCTTGTCAACAAGTGCTACTTTGCATTGAGTTGGCAATTGAGAAGTAAAATCATCTCTCGTTGTATAAAAGTCACACCTTATAAGTCGTTCATCAAACCCTTTCTAGAGTATCGACAATGAAAACTTCTGATGAAGTGGATCTTGGAGTTTTCGAGAGAAAGATTCTGCGGAACATTGACGGACCTTTGCACGTTGGCGATGGCGAATACCGCAGACGATTTAGCGATGAGCTGTATGAGGTGTACAACGATATAAACATAGTTAGGACAGCTACGCTGGCTTGGTTCATGTCGTACGAATGGACAGAAATGATATTACTCTGAAAGTATTCAACGTGGGTTGCAATGCTGGTAGCAGAGAAAGAGGAAAGCCTCCTCTGCTATAGAAACACAAGGTGGAGAAGGACTTGACTTCACTTCGCTTTTCCAGTTGGCGTCATTTGGCTTAGGGGGTTACAGCGCCAATCAAGACGATGCACATATCATTTACGGCCCAAACTTACACTACAACCGTTTGTCGGTTCGGGAACAGAAGATTCCCCCAATTGCCTCTCTTTTTTTGCGAACTGACGGCAGTTGTTCATACCGATTGAAGGCAGGTCCTTCTGCACTTGGTCCTTACATTTTGTTCGTGGGCGCCCTTCCTCTCGTTGTCCGCCCATGGGTGGTGACTCGACTATTCCCATAACGTTAAAAAGCTCGTACAGTTTGTCATTCCACCTTTTCGGTACCCTTCGCCCGAACGAACAGAGCCGAATATGTTGCGCAAAATACTTTTCTCGAAAGCCCCTTCTCTTCTTTGTTTGACATCGTACATGTTTCTGCGCCATGCAAAAGGACGGAGAGAGGGAGAAATCTGCTTTTCAATTGCCTACTTAGCCCAAAGTGTTGTTCTTCGCTTGATTTCTAGGCTGACGTTGTTGGTGAGATTTATGCTGGATCTTAGGTAGACCAAGTCCTTCACTACTTCGAAGTTATAACTGCGAACAGTGACGTGTGTCCCAAAACGTGGAGACCTTTTATGTGTTGCCAGGAGGTACTTTGATTTATTCTCCTTCACATTTTTATTCTTCGATACAAGTACAACTAGCAATTCGCAAATAGATATTACCGCAGCTCCGGATCCGGACGGGACCTTTCCGGCAATATTACAGGAGGCCCAATCGCGGGTGATAGCATTCCGGAGAGTATTTCAAAAGCATGCATAATGCTCAATAGGGTGGTGCATGTGAAAAAGTAAAGTCGGAATTTTAATGCCGTCACCTTGCTTCAAAGAACACTAAGGCGCAGCGTAAAACCTTCGAAGACCGATCTAATGTTATTCACTACAAAGCGAAATATTCCTAACTTTAACGCACGTACGGGCATGACCCTATCTGTTACAACGACCTAAGTGTTCGCGAAAAATCTGACTACATCTGTCCTTTGCTTTTCTTCAAGAAAATCTTCGGCTAAGTTTCCATAGATGAAGGTGTGGAAAATGTTATTTTTTCTGAACGCTTCGAAGCGTCTATTGTGACGGAGGACTCCAAAATGGGTAGGCGGGTTTTTTAAACTGCAAATTGAAAAGCCTATAGAACTACCGAACTCGGTCACTGTTTTTCAGGCAAAAGCTTTTGCCATAAAAGAGGAGTGCAAAATAATTTTAGTCTCGGAGTTAGCTGTGAGCAGCATTGCTATCTTGTCGGATAGCCAGGCTGCGATTAACGGCCCGTCTCCACAGGCAAAAGTTTTTGCCTACCAACTGTCATATTTATTGCCTGATAAAAATTTTATCAGCGGCAATATTTGTGCGTGGGCATTTTTTATCTTGATAAAAGCATTTATAAGATGGCAATTTTTGCCGGATTTCATCAATTAAAAAGTTTAAAAAATATGCTATTTCACACCCAAGCAAATAATAACACATATTTTAATAGAAAACAGTTCAATTTTTGCTTTTATATTGAAATATCGATAATGTTGTCTCCACGAAGCTATCGCGCAAATGAAAATGTAGCTGTCAAAGTACCAAATTGCTGGCAATATTTATCAAGATAAAAGCTCTGATAATTATTGCTTGCCAAGAGCAATATGCGGTCTCCATGGGCAAAATTTTGCCTGATAACATTATCAAGATAAAAACTTTTGCCTGTGGAGACAGCAAGTTAGGTACTTGGCTATGCAAGTATCTCCGACCAACGACCGACGAGCTAGCCAGAAACAGGTCGGCTTAGGGTTTCTAAGTAGCAGAAGAGGTTATAGGTTATTTTGTCGCTGGGCTATACCAAGCGCCGCTTCTCTTAGCACTGGAAAAAGGTGACCAACGACAGGTGGAAAGACCTACAATACCGTGGCCCACCTACTGCGCAAAACGCACTGCACTTCTCATCAAACTGAACAGGAGGGACTCATCTCCACTAACGTACAAAAATTTTGAGATATGTACATATGTAAAAAGGAATGAATGTATACATGTATTTAGTAACGACTTGAATGGCATTTCTCGTCTAACTAACTTAATAACTGATTCTAAATCCCATCAAATATGTTGCCAATTTTCTCTTACCTATCCACTCAATGAATTGCGAACCGCGCTATTGATTTTTGTCTGCCTGACCTTATAGGTCAGTGGCTCAATGCTAAGACTGCTATCTACCTTTCGATTTGGCCAACTTTATTAAGTTATTTAAACAAATTGCTACTCGAACAACAAACACAGCTGTTCTCTTAGTTACAGAGAACACAAATCCAGCGCAATGGCAATACAATTGTCGGAATTATGGAAACTCAGTCAGTAGAAAAAAAGAAGAAAAAAAAGTAATCGCAAATACATCGAGATACTAAAATACATACAACAAACAAAAAAGTCTTGCTAACAGCAATTGTTACTCAACTGAACACATTGTTAACGTGTAAAGCCCTTTGGCTGAATTCCAACAGCGCGAACAGAGCGAATGCGGGTAGTGGCGTTCACAAAAAGCTCATTCGCTGCACTCCATTTGTGCGCTTACGGGAATGGCACACGTTCGCAAAAAATATGTATGTACAATACTTGTTGTGCGTAAGTACATATGTGCACTTAGCGTTGATATATCGACATACTTACATACATACATATGTATGCACATATACATATACCGCTTGCACAAAATAACGCACAAAACAACGAGTTGTAGAAAGTTTGTGCAACATACTGCTGCTACCACATAGCAAACAACCGAATAGTCGCAACACCAACAACAATACAATAAATAGTCGCCAAAGTATTGTTGCAAATAATACAGCAGCACAAACAACAAAAAAATAGTGGTAGTGCCACACTTGGCGTTGATAGGCTGACACGCGAATTCGACAACTACACTCATTGTCAGTCGCTTGGCCCCCGCCAGCTGCAGCTCCACCATCGTATTTCGCCAGATCAGCAATGGCAGCGGGAATGTGTAGCGGCAGCAGCAGCCCACGTCTCCTGCTGCAGAGGGGAGCTGGGAAAGGTTGTTGTACCACCGAAATTTGTGCAAAAATCAAAAAGTTTTTGTGTTGCCCCAGTCAACAAAATACATACATATGTATGTATGCCTGCGTCGGAGTGTGTGTTACAAAAGCTGCTTTTCTATGAAGGAGAGGGTGGAACGTACGGGTCAAATTTAACACTGCTATCAGTTGAATTGTTTTGAATGAATATACAAATGTACTTATGTAAGTGCCTAACAACTACTTAGTTTATACATAGTATGTACGTTCAACATTTACCCTGCGAGAAATTTTTCGATAATTAGTCTGTATCTTCATACGAATACATACAGTGACTCAAACAAGTGACCACGCGTTGAATTTTTTTTTTTAATTAATCATAATCTTTTTCGAGCTTTTTTGTTATTTTTCTATAAAAATACGGTTCAAGCTTTAACAAAAGTCATTTAAATCACAATTTCAGAATTTATACAAAATTTTGGAAAATTCAACAAATTTGCATTAAAATTTCAACTATTTATTCTGAGTCTTTAGACAATTTCTGTTTTATAGCCCATACAATTTTAGCCTAATGATGCGCAAGTCTCAACCGGCTAAAAAGTCTCAAGTTTTTTAATCTGAATTCTTGGCTATGTAGTTACCTGCCTAATAAATTGAGTTGAGTGACTTATAAAAACGGGCATCGATTTTTTTTAATTTTCTTGCAACGATCTTGCGCATTTTCTTCATGCGCATTCATGTTTGTATGGAAAAAAGCCACCATCAAAAAAGTTTAAAAAACCTACGCGATTTTTAGCCGCGTAAAACTTGCACTTATTTTACTAAAATTTCATGAGCTATGTAACTGCATATTAGGAATGCTAATCCCGGGATCCCGGACATTTTAAGGTCCCGAAAATCCCGGGATTCTCGCCAAGTAATCCCGAGATTTTCTGGACTAGTAATATGTACTGATGGCAATAATAGAAACTCCTTTTCTTGACCAGTATTGGCTATATTTCGTTTTTTATTTAATAATTAATATTTTTTTATAAATGTCTAGCACATTATACTTATAACACCGAGCGATATTAAATTTTAAACACAAATATCAATATATTCGCGAATCCATGGCCCAAATATAGTAAAATTGCATTTTTAGTTTTTCACTCTGACGTCAGTAATTTAAAAATGATTTTGAAAATTCAGAGAAATGTGCTTAGAGAATAAGTATGGGTATAAAATTATTGAGGAAATCTTGTAGAATTTAAACAGATTAATTCAAGTTTCTGGTGTAGAAGGGCTGGTAAATATTGAAAGTTTCATTATAAAATTTTATCCTTGAAATTTCGTAATATTTGTTTTTGAAAAAAATATATGCTAAGGGCTTATATAAACTCGAAAACATCCTCGAGTTTCGTTCTTCTTACTTTGTCAGCTTAAAAATTACCTATGTGTTCGTCCTTGTGAACCCAAAAAATTTAAATTTTTGAATTCTAAAGAAATTCCCTATTGCATTTGTTACCCATATTTTTATTCTACACAGCATTGAATTTGTTTAACAATTTTTGGAATTAATCATATCTTTGAAATTACAAAGTCCTTCAAAATAAATCCAGAGAGAAAAAATAAAAACGACACTTTAAACGAAAAAAGTAGGTTTCAAACCCATTTATTTATTATTTATTTCATGGTAGAAGAGCTTTTCAAACAATATAGAAGCAATTTTTTCGATTTAAGTTGTTGCAAAGAAATGCATATCTAAATCCCTGGACTAATCCCGGAATCCCGGGATTGTGACAACGCCATCCCGAAAATCCCACGATCGGAAAAA
>NW_016166436.1:19945-24287 GCF_001687245.7 Rhagoletis zephyria | reverse complement strand
GTAAAACATAATGTTCGTAAAATGTACGTTTTCTTGCTGGCTGGGTGTATGTATGTATATTTTGTATTTTTGGTAACTGTTATCAATGTTGTTTGCATTGTTGCTGTTGATGTTGCTGTTGATATTGATGTTGATGTTGATCCTGCCTTGTCTGTTATAAACATGGCTAGAAATTTTAGTGTTGTTGTTTTTGGAGCCAGCAACAACACTGTATACAATCGATTTCGGTTGGTATCACGGCGTACTGCTGCATTGTTTAACCGATTGTTATGAAATGTTTTGTCTGATTTTCAGAGAAGCACGATTGTTTGGGATATTTATGTTTACGCTCTTGCGGTTTAGACATATTTGCATATGACCTCAAAACGATGGTTATATGCACAAAACTCTCACTTGTAATTTGGAAACATGGCTTTTCTGGTAGCAAAAATTTGGAAATTCAAGTAGTCTTCAAGTATTTGATATCAGCGTAAAGGGGCTCATAATAACACTGTACAGCGCTTGGCTGGGTATTGGACAAAACCAGCTTTTTTTTTTAGAGACTGACTCATAATTAAAAATGTAATTTCTCCGTTTTTCGAAGTTAGCCTCCAGAATGGAGATATGGGCCTTCGAAGTTCGAAATTGAAGCTCTGGTAAAACACTATTTTTAATTATTGTAAGTAAACATCTAAAAGAGTAAAATATAGACGTGGTCCGGCGTTTGCTCTCATTTAAACGGTATGTAACTTTTTTCTGCGATCTTATATTAGAGGTGCTATAAGGGGTCAGAATTCAGTTCAAAATTTTTTTAAATATAATTTTTTTAATTTTTCGAAGATCTGACCTTTGACCCCTTATAGCACCTGTAATATAAGTTTGCAGAAAAAAATTTTATGCCGTTTAAGTATGATTGAATCTCTTCAAAGTAATTGGTTTGGTCCAATACCCAGAAAAAAAGTTGATTTCGCCGTATAGTGTAATATATATACATACCAGTTTTCTAGCATAACTTGTGTTGAGAACAAATTTCCTACAAAAGCCAACAATGGGATGAAAAACATGTTAAATTTCTCCTTGAGAAAATTCCACTCTCATGTAAGGCCCCAGGTAGCACTGCCATTTAAGTAAATAAAATTTGTTTACATATTGGTCACGTTAAGAAGGCGCAACAGCTCAGTAACTGTTGTTGTGTACTTTTGATCAACTGAACAATTGTGTGTTAGTTGATCGTAATATTTTTCTGATCGTTTGGGACAACACGTTGGTGTGTACCTTGGAGAGTTGTATTAAACCCACATCCGGACGAAACCAGAATTCGGTAATACCACCAAAAGATAGAGTCTCTCCATGTGCCTACCTATAGTGTTTAACCAGTCAGCAGACCTATAGCTACAGATATTTCTACCCTGCTAAGCATTAAGAGTTCCCTCGATCTTTTCGCGTCCCATTACCACATGAGCTTTGTCGTATTGCAGGTTTCCAGCGGTTCCATCTTCCGCCTGCTTTGGAAGAGAAGAATACTTGTATATTGAGCGCCATGCCTAACATCTTCTAAGACGGCGAAAGTGGAAGGGAAGCGCCCTTTGTTGCAAGCTCATCCGCCATCTCATTCCCAGGTACACTTCTGTGTCCCAGCACCCATACCAGGTGAAAAATGAACTGCTCTGCCATCACGTTAAGCTGAAGCTCACCAGAGTTTCCGAGTTGCATGTGACAGAATCCACAGCTATTAAAGTCGTTTGGCTGTCTGAAAATATGTAGATTTGTTGTGCCCTAGTGCTCCTCTGCTTAAGCCTCCTCTATGGCTGCGAGCTCGGCTTAAAATACGCTACAGTAATCCGGAAGGCGGAATGACTTTTGTACCCCTAATTGCTATACAATTTGGATCCGTCAGTGTAGAATTGAATAGAATCTGCGAGTTCCAGAGTACACCGGATTCCATTGTCGAAGGTTGTTTCCGGCGCGCAATAATCCATTATTTCCGGCAGACTAAGTTCTTCCAGAATTGAGGTATGACCGCATTGATTTCTGGAGAGATGAAGCAGTCTGATGGCAGCACGAGCTGCAGTTTTCTTCGTCATAATTTCATTTCATTCATCGATTCTGTGGGTGTCGTGCGTATTTTAGTATTTTATAAAGCAGAATTTTAAAATACAGAATTTAAATTACCCAATTTTGTCCCATAAGAATTTTCTGTCCGACCCATAGTAAGGAATTCGACTATTCGACCTTGGGCAAATCAAAGGTATTTTGAGCATTCGTTCCAGTTTAAAACTTACTTCAGATCTCATAGTCTCTTGTTCAGCTATAATCAATAATTTAGCTAACTAACTGTGGGTACGTAACTTAAATGAGCCACGCAATAAAAAAAGCTTCAAAACACTTCTTCTTTATTACCTACACCTCACTCAATCTTCTCTCTTCTCTCAACAGTTTACCCTTTCTTCGCAACATGTATTTGCTCTGAGTGATTTTTTATTTTTTATTTTTTGAATGGAGTTAACTGTAAACAAGGTGGTAAAAATTCCAACCAATAAAAAAAACTATTAACTTATCTCTGGCCAAGCAATGCATTTTTTTTAAGAAAATTTCTATTCGTTTGAGCTCTTTATTTTCCAAGTACCAATACGGAGTTATCTTGGCAGTAAATTTTAAATGAGGTTAATTCATAGATTAAGTATTTTTATAACGAGCAATAAACCTTTTAACTTCGTAAGCGCTAAAATAAATAGGACCGTTCAAATCCTAAATACTCATTTACATCATTCCCCGAGGTGCATATGTGTGCGTTTAGCAAAATGCAAGAGATGCTTCCTGTCAACTCTGCGTTCGCCTTTAGCCAAATCAGCGCCGCTCAAATGTTTCGTTTGTTCGAGAAGCGCTTCAAATGCAATGCAATCGCGCCAAACCAATGGAGTCAAAACACGCACACACACACATTCGTATGTAAATAGCTATTTGCTGCTCGCTTGGTTGACTGGTTGGCTGGCTGCCTGGGTGAAAGGACGAACTTGCGACTGAGGACAGAACTTAACCTCAACAACACAATTTGTGCAAATATTTGCTTTGCGTACTTTACTTTTTACCCAACTTGCAACTTCCAAGTGGAAGCTGGAAGCTGACAACTTGCAATGATTCAACTGCACTTGCCACTTTTCCACTTTATGGCTTCTGAGCCACCAATGCCACCAATGCCACCACCCAGCCCACAAACCGAGCAAGCGACCAACTGCCGGCCACCGCCAAGGCGACTGTTTTTGTTTTTATCTGTGTGACGGGTGTGTGCCAAGTGAGTTGGGTGGGTGGGTGGTGAGTTTGTGTGACTTTTTTGCAAGCGTATTTATGTCACTATGAAAGCGAATGTAGCTGCATTTGAACGCTCTGCGCTCTGCGCTCTGTGGCATGCATTTGCATGTGTGAGTGAGTGTGTGGCGCTGTGTGACAAAGTTAGCGCTTGGCATGGAAAATTTTTATTCATGCTTTGCGGAAGAACGCAATGAAAACAAACAGACGAGCGCAAACAAACCAGCCAACAGGGAGGCCTGAGTAAACGTTGTCTATGCGCCTGAATGTATGCATCTCTGCGAAAAGCGAATGCAAATGTGCGCGTGTGTGTTTTAATGTGACTAGGTGGCAAGGGAAATACGAGGCGCTGTGAGATGTGAATGAAGCAACATTGACATAGAAGATATGCTCCAACTAAATGACTGTCTCCTGCTGGCGTTTGGTGGACTGTCACACTGCCACATTGCGCGTTTAATGAGTGAGTGAGTGACGCACGCCACTGCACTATCTATGTATGTACATATGTAGCTGCGCGCCGCTGCCGTCAATGCCGACGTTAATGCGAAAGTAACATGTGCCACGGCTAATATCGTATCGCCGGAATGGCTGGCTGGCTGGCTGGCTGGCTTGGCGTTGCTGCAACCTCAACCGTCAGAGGTTAAGGACCGCGCATTTGTATGCGTATTGCCGTTTAAGTGCTCCGTTTACGCGTACACCCGCATAGGCGCGCGCGTGTTAGTGTTGGTGCTCGCTTACTCGCCTTCTTCGCTTCATTCGTTTACAAAAATTACTTTGCGCCGCCGAGACAAAATTAATGCAGCTTCGGGCTGCAGCATCAGCGGCCGACGCGTGGACAAAGCAGCTAAAAGCGGCAAAAAGTGAAAAATAGCAAAATTAGAAGCGTGTAGAGCAATTGAGTGTAGGTGTAACGGCATTTTGCGGGACATTTACGGCCTGCCTGCCTGCCGATGAATGAATGCACACAGCGCAATGGGGAAAATGAATTGGTTTCCTTGGCGCCTTTGGCAAATGTTTTCCATTCAATGCAGTCAAAAGCGCTGTGGCGGATTACAGG
>NW_016166436.1:0-13713 GCF_001687245.7 Rhagoletis zephyria | reverse complement strand
ACAAATAAATGTATGCATTCAAATGTGTGTATGTATACAATAAAAAAAACACATCAATTAGTAAAGCAACACCAATTGGAAACTTAAAAATGGCAACGAAGTAAGAGATTAATATTCGAATCAAGAAAAAATCCAAAAAATTAGCAAACATTCAGAAAAATCTACACAAAACGACTGAAGAAAAGGAAAAGCAGGCCTTAAAAAGGTGTATCAAAAAAAAAAATATTAAATCACTTGCACTAAGTAAAAAAACAAAAACAAAACGCACTAATAAAAAAAGCGGTGGAAGCACAAAGGCTTTGGCAACAAAACATCGCAAAAATATAACTTTTATAAAAAAGTGAATTGCTAAAAAAATTTGAGCAATTAACGTCAAAATTTTTTTTTACTGCATGCCCAAATATCCAAGCAGAACTTCAAAGATGAAGGATATTTTTGTTTTTTTTTGTGAAAGAGCGAGGCTAGTTACATCGTTTATGCATCAAAAATACTTATCACACCTGGAAAAACCGTTAGCGGTTGAAGCACTTGTGTTGAACGCAGTGGCGGTGGCAGCGGCGGCAATTGTCCGAATGGATCCTGGCCGTTCGAAATGGAAGACGATGGTGGTGAGATCATCGATATATCACCGCTAGTCGCCATTTCATAGTTGCGGCCAGCTGAAGGAAGGCAAATATATATATATAGCAAAATATTTTTAAATGTAAATATATATATACTTAATAAGTACAATGCTTTGTCTGTTGTTAAATTAAACAAAAATATCTAACAAAAAAACAAAAAAAAGTATAGAACAAAAGTAAATAAAAAACTGCGAGTAAATTAACCAAATAAACATATACACTGACAGAGAGAATCTTTTTGTTAGGCCACCTATTCAGAAAGTCCACTAACCACTCTCATGGACATCCGTTGTAACCCTATTTTCTCGACAAAACTGGATTTGATTTCTACTTATGCTGCGATTTTTTCTATCAAACCTAACAGTTATTGAAATTCAGCGCCGAAAAATCCTGTACCACTGCTTAAATACTCTTTAAGTGCACGGAATTGCGTTTGTGTTTTTAGCTGGTTTAGCCAACTTAGCCGAACCAGATTACTAAAAAATTACAAAAAAAAAAATACACACAAAAACTCTGAATTCCATTAATTCGCAATCTCGTTGACGCCGTAGAGGAACAGCCGTCACAGCAACATCCCGCAACCCGGTTCCCGCCATTTGTTACCTTTGGGTCATTGAGTCGCGTCTGGCACGTTTGCCTTGCGCATTTTCAAAAGGTTAAAATCGCATTGAACGAATTCGATTAGAAATAAAGCTGAAGCCATAAAACGCACATTAGTGACATGACATGTTCCGCGACGTGCCGTTGAGCACAAACAAAAGCACATATGTAGGTGCATGTATACATACAAACATACCCTGCAAACCAAAGTTCTCGAAATTTTTAAGAGTATCTCATTTCTGCAACGATTTTTTTTTTACGAATATTCAAAGAAAATTGTATGAAGTGGTTGACAGAGACTCGTAAAGAAATTTCTTTAAGAAAAATAAAGAAAATTCTGAAAGAAATTCCTCACATTGCAGCCTTATTTTCATTGCTTTAACGATTTTCTTCCGAAATTTCATAAGAGAATCGAAGTGTGCATAGTTTATTTCATTTGAGAAAATTCGAAAAAAAATCGGAGTTACGAATTCTTTAAAATTTCTCAACAGTTCAGAATACTCTAAAAAAATCGTTTGCAGGGAGGGTACTTACATAGGCTTATATATATATATGTGTGTATAAAAAAAAATACTATATTTTTATCAGCGTCACATGTGTGCCCGCCCTAGCGTCTAAGCGTAATTTTTGCGTTTTAGTGCTGCAGGCAAGTACGTGTGTGTGTGTGTGTGCGTGTGCACTATTTGCGCAAACGATTTGCCACCATCCACTGACTGCTGTAACCACAACATCACTTTTCCACAACATTAACGCAAATTGCAATGAAATAAAAATTTAAAATCCCCATTGAATTTGAATTCCATACAGCAATTTACACTATACATATTTACATATACAAATTTACATACTCATGTATGTGTGTACATATGTAAGCGTAAATACGAAGTTTTGTATACTTATGATTAAATTCTGCATTCGATATTTGATTTTTATTTTGCAAAAGGCTTTCGTCATCCCCAGGTCAAAAGGGTTGAGTATTATAAAAAATTTGCGATCGATAACCCTATATTTATCGATATCGGGATTGATATAGTTCTTGCTGCCGATATCTCTTGACTGACGTCCATCAGTATAGAAATAAAAAATTTGTTCGAGTTCATTATCGGCTTAGTTTTTATTATCGATATATCTATTCGTTTTAATAATTTTATAAAAGGTGCACTAAATATTTAAAAATAATATAATCAACTATCTTTATAGCCTTCTAAATAATTCAGTTAAAAAGCTAGAGCTCTATATGTCTGACAACTTTATCCCACAGCCTTTTACCTGGAAGCGCAGAAATGTCTATAATTATCCTTCTCTCTTGCTTTTCGCACCACCCTTGCAAAATCATGCACATCCGACTAAATACATACACATGTACACATTGCACATAAAAAATATTGTGTGTGTGTGTGCCAATCAGTACGCGTTGCATGAAATCAGACGGCTGAAAGCCACATTTTGCGAGCCCACCTTCTACACACTCCTCTCCGACAATGCTAAAACGCAGCAGCGGTACGCTTTTGTCGGGCGTGTTCTATGAACGCATTGCCAAAAAATCGAAAATATAATAAATCTATTGCCATATCCAAGCATTAGCGGTTGCACAGATTGTGGTTTGGCTGGTTGAAGCAAATAGCGAGTGTGAAGGGAAGAAAGAAGGGCAGAGCCTGCGGCCTGCACAAGCCAGAGCAGGTGAAGTTGATAGCGTCAAAGAAGAAGGCCACGACAATGTTTGCAATTCGCAAAGACCACCACGAACGAACGAAAGGCATGCATGCGTGCGCCGTGCGAATTCACACACACACACACATGTACATTAGGGTGGTCCGAAAACAGTAAAAGTCGGAATTGATAGTGCTCTCACCCCCTAGCACTGTTCTGTATCGAAAGTATGCCCTATTTTATTAAACAAAATATTTAGAGCGCAGGTCAGTTGTCATGAATTTAGGAACAATTTTGAAATGGTATCTTGAATAAAATTTCGACGAAATTTGTTCTCTTCGGGACCAATGATAACAATGATTACTGAGTATTGGTTTGGGAGGGACCTATAATAGGTAAAAAATGACTGGGACTCTAAATATGATTCATAAAAATCTTTTTCGATACATCTAGGGGTGAGCTAAATTCCGACTTTACTTACATGCATTTTTGGACCACCTGAATGGCATACTTACGCGCAGATTCAAATACAAATGCATATGTGTGTGTGTGCGTACTGGGCGAGTAGATCGAGTAATTTATGTCGCGAAAGACTCTGTTTGGTTTTAATGTTTTTTTTTCGGATTTCTCAACCCAATGCATTGACCGCGGAAAGGTTTCCACTAACTATGCTGCATACCTTTCTTCTATTCTTTGTTTCTTCCTTCATGCTATTCCACACTCCATCTCTTTGGAATCGTTTTTACAACTAACTGCGCTTTTTGCATTCGTTTGAAAATCTCAAAAATGCAAAGCATTCGTTCGCATATTTTGGCGGTAAAAATGTGAAAATGTGTGTAAAAAAAAGTAAAAAGTAAAGCTCATAAAAATAAACGAGGCCACATGCTGACTAATGTGCGCGTGTATGAGTATATACTATACATATGTACATCCGTTTTTTTTTGTGGGCAAATGCACGCGCAGGCATTCCCACCGGATGTTAAGCGGCTGGAATTCACACATGTCTATAAATATTTCTAATACATATACACATGTACATATGTATGTGTGTATTTGTGCATATGCCGAGCAACTGTCGGATATGTGTGGTTTTCGAAACACGTTTATGCCATATTTAACTTAAAAAATATTGGTTTGTGGCAACGACCTCATTGTGTTATTGCAATTCTAAAACGGCACCTTTTGTTCGTACAGCCATCCGTTGTGTTACGGAGCGTATGAGTAACATTTTAAGTATTTTAATGTTTTTTGGTACAATTCCATGCAAAAAGTAGAAGGGGAACGTCGTTTGGTTTTTTTTTTTTTTCTTTGTTGAGAATGAATTTGGGTTCAGCAATATGCCTGTGAAGCCGCAAATATTACTAAGTATAGTGTATAAAGTTACTTTTAGATTTTGGATAGTGATAGTCGATTAGTGAAACTACTGCTTTCAGTGTTGTTGCTATTCAGTATGCACTAAATATCGGTCGCCGTGCTTGTTTCTACTGGAATACATCCCAGTATTGTAACCTTCCGTACGGCCGCATTCTGATTCTTTCATTCCTCGTAATAGCAAATATTTTGGATTCTACTACATATTCGACTGGTGAAAATTTGTTTAACGATGCTCTTAGAGGCATAGTCTTCTCATGGCCGTCTGTTCAAGCTGAGACTGCTTGGACATCGAGAACCTTTCTATCATAAGCTTGGTGAATTCTATACTTCATCGTCATTAGGCAATACTTTCGCGATTATTAAGTGAGTAAAATGGGATAACAAAGATTCACATTTACTTCCTCACGTACTCATTAGTCTGCATTCTGACAAACGCTACGGTAAATTGTCGTCGCCAAAATTCTCTAAGTGAAAAGCAGTGGGCCTAAAAGTATGCAACTTGGAAAAGTAACAAATGTAATTTAATCAGTCAAATCTGGCACTACATGTTGCAGGTTTTTAGGCGTGCCTGTAAGCCTTTTTGTGGCTAGTTTTAGCAATTATATTTTTGCTGTAGCATCTGAATTTCAGACTTTATTTTGTTTTATTTTTACCAGCTTTTATTATATTTCACCTTTGTGTAATCAAACAATTGCTAACAATTTTTAACCAGCTTCCCGATAAGCTAGTGACTTAAAACTTTAAACTTAGCTCAGCACCCGATGACAATGCTATGCAAAAGAAGAATTAATCCGCTAGGTGGCGCGGCTAAACGCTGCCCGAGGGGAATTCTTTTTCTTCTTATTCGGCAGATTGAGCTGAGACCAAAAAACAAACGCTCTCGCCCTTGTGAATTCGCCGCAGTTGTTCATCCTGAGTGTAAGCAAATGCTTCTGCCCTTCTCTCCAAATTGACACTTAGTGCTAGCAGCATCGTGCTTTTGCTGTGCATTGTGCCGCTGTGCTTGCATTTGGCAGAGAGAAATAACTGCTAATATGTATCTGTTTACACCATTCCTTGAAAAGATATGAGATCCTAATAAAAAAAAATTTGCTTGGATGATATACTGCAAGCCATAACTTCAAAATGTTAGCTTTGGACTGGTGAATTCCTTCGCTTTGATAAAAGGATGCGGGTATTCACGGGTCTGCCCAAACTTTCCATCAAGTAGTATTTGGACATTTTCATTTTTAAATTGGCTCTAGCCTATTATTTTTTTATTATTCGAATTCGGACCACCATTTAAATAGTTCAGTAAATCAATTTCAAATAATCGAAGATAATCTTAACTCCTAACGATGCAAAAATATTTGAAGGAGATATATCTACGACAAGTTCAATTCATTCTTTTTTGCATTGACGCCTAATTGCGATTTAGTTTTCATAGTTTACAGTGCCCTACTTCTTACACCAGGAAGTATTGCTAAGTTAAAAAAAAAAAACTAAAATATAAAAGCACTTCTTAGCGCCCGTTATTTTGCACTTAAGCGGCCAGCCTGAATGTCCCCAACCTGCCTGACATTTGTACATTAATTCCTAGTCGCATTAAAAAAGATTTGCAAAAGTTAATTAAAAACTGTTTTTCTGTCAAATCACATTCATTTATTTGCTCACACACGTCATTCCTCACACACACACACCCAACACACCCAAACGCAATAAAACAAATACATATATGCGACCACTTGTGAGCTGGCCCGGAAACAAGCATTACCGATTCGGTTCGACATTGTTGTTTGCGATTCAAGAGATTTGCATGTGATTTGCTGTGAAAAGCTGAAAATAAACGGCTACTGCGAAATCAAGCGTTCATTCGCCTCTAATTTCAATGCGTCAGCTGTGTTAATGCGTGTTCGCGTACACAGCTGCCGTTACAACATCGCCAACAAGACGCACACACTCACTCACACACTTACATGCACGTTCGGATAAGGTCTTTAACATATTTAAAAGCTAAAAACCTTCGCCATTCACCATTCACCATTCACCCTGCATCCAGCAGCCTTCACCTATTACCCTTGTCCCCCAACCGTGTCTGTGTTTTTTTTTTTTTTAACTTAGCAATACTTCCTGGTAAAACTAAATCGCAATTAGGCGTCAATGCAACAAAAGAGATGAATTGAACTTGACGTAGATATATCTCCTTCAAACATTTTTGCATTGTTGGGATTTAAGATTATTTCGATTATTCGAAATTGATTTACTGAACTATTTAAATGGTGATCCGAATTCCTATTTACCTGCTATTTAAAAAAATTTCGATTGTGTGTACTCGAAAAAAATCATACCAGCATCATCACTAGACGCTCCCATTTCTGCTTGACGTCTTTGCAAAGGGCGATCGTAGCAGAAAGTTTTATTATAGTAGCCCAAGATCTAATGTGTAAGTGCCCCTGTCAAACAGCAATTTTAGTCTGCAAATTTAGGACTAGGCTCTTTTAGAGAGGATCACCCCCTACACAGTTTTGAAAAATTAAAGACTACAAATATTTCAGAATGTCTTAAACTTGGCACAAACTGAGTCCCTAACGTGCTGAAATCCATAGGCACCCTCAGATCCCCAATAAAAAATAATAGGCTAGAGCCAATTTAAGAATGAAAATGTCCAAATACTACTTGATGGAAAGTTTGGGCAGCACCCGCGAATACCCACATCCTTTTATCAAAGCGAAGGAATTCACCAGTCCAAAGCTAACATTTTGAAGTTATGGCTTGAAATTTATCATCCAAGCAAATTTGTTTTTTTTAGGATCTCACATCTATTCAAGGAATGGTATAAACAGATACATATTAGCAGTTATATCTCTCTGCCAAATGCAAGCACAGCGGCACAATGCACAGCAAAATCACGATGCTGCTGGCACCCAGTGACAAATTGGAATGAAGTGAATAAGCACTTGCTTACACTCAGGATGAACAACTGCCGCGAATTCACAAGGGCGAGAGCGATTGTTTTTTGGTCTCAGCTCAATCTGCCGAATAAGAAGAAAAAGAATTTCCCTCCGGCAGCGTTTAGCCGCGCCACCTAGCGGATTAATTCTTCTTTTGCATAGCATTGTCATCGGGTGCTGAGCTAAGTTTAAAGTTTTAAGTCACTAGCTTATCGGGAAGCTGGTTAAAAATTGTTAGCAATTGTTTGATTACACAAAGGTGAAATATAATAAAAGCTTTTAAAAATAAAACAAAATAAGGTCTGAAATTCAGATGCTACAGCAAAGATATAATTGCTAAACCGATCCACAAAAAGGCTTACAGGCACGCCTAAAAACCTGCAACATGTAGTGCCAGATTTGACTGATTACATTTGTTACTTTTCAAAGTTGCATACTTTTTGGCCCCACTGCTTTTCACTTAGAGAATTTTGGCGACGACAATTTAACGTAGCGTTTGTCAAAATTCAGATTAACCGAGTACGTGAGGAATCAAAGCAGGGAAGTAATCCCATTTTACTCACTTAATAATCGCGAAAGTATTGCCTAATGACGATGAAGTAAAGAATTCAACCAAGCTTATGATAGAAAGGTTCTCGAAGGCCAAGCAGTCTCATACAACAAAAAAATCTGGACTTGGAAAGCTTGTACGTACCCCGGTCGAATATGTAGTAGAATCCAAAATATTTGCTATTACGAGGAATGAAAGAATCAGAATGCGGCCGTACGGAAGGTTACAATACTGGGATGTATTCCAGTAGAAAAAAGCACGGCGACCGATATTTAGTGCATACTGAATAGCAACAACACTGAAAGCAGTAGTTTCTTTAATCGACTATCACTATCCAAAATCTAAAAGTAACTTTATACACTATACTTAGTAATATTTGCGGCTTCACAGGCATATTGCTGAACCCAAATTCATTCTCAACAAAAAAGAAAAAAAAAAAAAAAAACGCAAACGTTCCCCTTCTACTTTTTGCATGGAATTGTACCAAAAAACATTAAAATACTTAAAATGTTACTCATACGCTCCGTAACACACCGGATGGCTGTACGAACAAAAGGTGCCGTTTTAGAATTGCAATAACACAATGAGGTCGTTGCCACAAACCAATATTTTTTAAGTTAAATATGGCATAAACGTGTTTCGAAAACCACACATATCCGACAGTTGCTCGGCATATGCACAAATACACACATACATATGTACATGTGTATATGTATTAGAAATATTTATAGACATGTGTGAATTCCAGCCGCTTAACATCCGGTGGGAATGCCTGCGCGTGCATTTGCCCACAAAAAAAAACGGATGTACATATGTATAGTATATACTCATACACGCGCACATTAGTCAGCATGTGGCCTCGTTTATTTTTATGAGCTTTACTTTTTACTTTTTTTTACACACATTTTCACATTTTTACCGCCAAAATATGCGAACGAATGCTTTGCATTTTTGAGATTTTCAAACGAATGCAAAACAGCGCAGTTAGTTGTAAAAACGATTCCAAAGAGATGGAGTGTGGAATAGCATGAAGGAAGAAACAAAGAATAGAAGAAAGGTATGCAGCATAGTTAGTGGAAACCTTTCCGCGGTCAATGCATTGGGTTGAGAAATCCGAAAAAAAACATTAAAACCAAACAGAGTCTTTCGCACATAAATTACTCAGTACGCACACACACACATATGCATTTGTATTTGAATCTGCGCGTAAGTATGCACATTACGGTGGTCCAAAAATGCATGTGAAAAAGTAAAGTCGGAATTTTGATGCTCTCACCCCCTAGGATTGTTCTATATCGAAAAAAGTATTATTTTGAAATCAAAAAATATTTAGAGGTCGCGTAAAGTTGTCCATTTGTTTTTTACCTATAATTTATAGGTCCGCTATAAACCCACAAAAACCAATAAAAAATCGTCAGTATTAAAAAATGGTTAAATAAACAATTGGGTATTATCATTGACAGTCTCCTGAAGAGAACAAGAGTTTTCCAGTCGAAAATATTTATTTTCAAGAATTCTATACCATTTCTACGAAAACTTGTTTTTTCCTATGTAAAAATACACGGAACACTTTGAGTGCTTTGAGCGACCTCTATATATTTTTTTGATTTCAAAATAAAAAAATAGGGGTAAACCTTGTTCGATGCAGAACAGTGCTAGGGGGTGGGAGCACTACAATTCCGATTTTACTGTTTTTGGACCACCCTAATGTACATGTGTGTGTGAATTCGCAGGGCGCACGCATGCATGCCTATCGTTCGTTCGTTGGTTGGTTTCATATTCGCTGAAAATATGCCAGAATGCACTGTCGTGGCCTTCTTCTTTGACGCTATCAACTTCACCTGCTCTGGCTTTGTGCAGGCCGCAGGCTCTGCCCTTCGTTCTTCCCTTCACACTCCCTATTTGCTTCAACCAACCAAACCGACAATCTGTGCAACCGCTAATGCTTGGATATTGCAATAGATTTTTATATTTTCGATTTTTTGGCAATGCGTTCATAGAACACGCCCAACAAAAGCATACCGCTGCTGCGTTTTAGATTGCCGGAGAGGAGTGTGTAGAAGGTGTGCTCTGCAAAATGTGGCTTTCACGTCCGTCTGATTTCATGCAAAGCGTACTGGTTGCGCACACACACACACATATTTTGTTTGTACATGTGTATGCAGATGTGTACATTTATGTACATATGTATTTAGTCGGATGTGCATGATTTTGCAAGGGTGGTGCGAAAAGCAAGAGAGAAGGATAATTATAGACATTTCTGCGCTCCAGGTAAAAGGCTGTGGGATAAAGTTGTCAGATATATAGAGCTCTAGCTTTTATCTAAAATTATTTAGAAGGCTATAGCTGAAAGATAGTTGACTAATTTTTTTAAATATTTAGTGCACCTTTTATAAAAAAAAATTTTAACGAATACGAATAGGTAACAAAGTCGATATTAAAATATATAGCAATTACAAAATTGCTGAAATTTCGCTGAAATGATATCGTTATCGATAACACTGTTAAAAGCAGCATCAATAACTATTACACTAATCGATGGACAAGTCCACATCTATTATCTAATAATGATACTGGTATCAACTTTTTAAATCCATGAACAATAATGAAAGAGATATCGATAATAAAAACTAAGCCGATAAAGATATCCATCATGGATTACGGATAATGAAATCGATAATGAATTTCTATACTCATGAACGTCAGTCAAGAGATATCGGCAGCAAGAACTATATCAATCCCGATATCGATAAATGTAGGGTTATCGATAACAAAGTCAATGATATCGATCGCAAATTTTTTATAATACTCAACATTTTTGACCTGGGGATGACGAAAGCCTTTTGCAAAATAAAAATCAATATCGAATGCAGAATTTAATCACAAGTACACAAAACTTCGTATTTACGCTTACATATGTACACACATATGTACATGAGTATTTAAATATGTATATGTATGTATAGTGTAAATTGCTGTATGGAATTCAAATTCAATGGGGACTTTAAATTTTTATTTCATTGCAATTTGCGTTAATGTTGTGGAAAAGTGATGTTGTGGTTACAGCAGTCAGTGGATGATGGTGGCGAATCGTTTGTGCAAATAGTGCACACGCACACACACAAACACACGTACTTGACGGCAGCACTAAAACGCAAAAATTACGCTTAGACGCTAGGGCGGGCACACATGACGCTGATAAAAATAGAGTATTTTTTTTTTATACACACATACATATATATAAGCCTATGTAAGTACCCTCCCTGCAAACCATTTTTTTTTTAGAGTATTCAGAACTGTTGAGGAATTTTAAAGAATTCGTAACTCCGATTTTTTCCGAATTTTCTCAAATGAAATAAACTATGCACACTTCGATTCTCTTATGAATTTTCGGAAGAAAATCGTTAATGCAATGAAAATGACGCTGCAATGTGAAGAATTTCTTTCAGAATTTTCTTTATTTTTCGTACAGAAATTTCACGAGTTCATACAATTTTCTTTGAATATTCGTAAAAAAACTCGTTACAGAAATGTGATACTCCTAAAGATTTCGTTAAGATTTCGAGAACTTTGGTTTGCAGGGTATGTTTGTATGTATACATGCACCTACATATATGCTTTTGTTTGTGCTCAACGGCACGGCGCGGAACCTGTCATGTCACTAATGTGCGTTTTATGGCTTCAGCTTTATTTCTAATCGAATTCGTTCAATGCGATTTTAACCTTTTGAAAATGCGCAAGGCAAACGTGCCAGACGCGACTCAATGACCCAAAGGTAACAAATGGCGGGAACCGGGTTGCGGGATGTTGCTGTGACGGCTGTTCCTCTACGGCGTCAACGAGATTGCGAATTAATGGAATTCAGAGTTTTTGTGTGAACGCTAAAGGAACTCACTTTGCGCATTTTTTTGTAATTTTTTAGTAATCTGGTTCGGCTAAGTTGGCTAAACCAGCTAAAAACCCAAACGGAATTCCGTGCACTTAAAGAGTATTTAAGCAGTGGTACAGTACATTTCGGCGCTGAATTTCAATAACTGTTAGCTTTGATAGAAAAATTCGCAGCATAAGTAGTTACTCAAGGAGCTGAACTCTTTCTTTGAGTAAGATTTTATTTAGTGACCACTAATGTCCACATCAACGGAAAAGAACATCTCTCTGAAATGTCATTCTTTGACATCGCCGTTTAACCCAACTCCTTTATTAGCATCAGCCAATTCAATAGATTGGAAATCCAGCGATACATGGCGGGATTAAAGGCGATAGATTCCAGGCCATCAAATATAGACTCGATGAAGACTTTATTGGAAGCCCTGAATTTTTGTTGCTGCTCCTTCTGACTTAGCCCTCGCAGAGGTATATAATTGTCCTGATATTTGTTTCAGTGGAATTATCTCTGTAATATACATATGTATGTATGGTATGAGTATAAAGTCTGTCAAGCTAGGTGAGGCGTTTAGGTCGCTAGTCCTTGGAATAAAAGGATCTGTTTTTCCCGATTTCGGTATGAAAGCGATCACGGCTATTCATATTCAAATAAGAGACCAGAAAGACCAGATTTGAAAATTTTAACTGGCTGTTCTGACCAACGTCAAATCAAATCCAGTTTTGTCGTGAAAATAGGGTTACAACGGATGACCATGAGAGTAGTTAGTGGTCTTTCTTAATAGGTGGCCTAACAAAAAAATTCTCTCTGTCAGTGTATATGTTTATTTGGTTAATTTACTCGCAGTTTTTTATTTACTTTTGTTCTATACTTTTTTTTTTGTTTTTTGTTTGATATTTCTGTTTAACTTAACACCAGACAAAGCATGGTACTTATTAAGTATATGTATATATTTACATTTAAAAATATTTTGCTATATATATGTATTTGCCTTCCTCCAGCTGGCCGCAACTATGAAATGGCGACTAGCGGTGATATATCGATGATCTCACCACCATCGTCTTCCATTTCGAACGGCCAGGATCCATTCGGACAATTGCCGCCGCTGCCACCGCCACTGCGTTCAACACAAGTGCTTCAACCGCTAACGGTTTTTCCAGGTGTGATAAGTATTTTTGATGCATAAACGATGTAACTAGCCTCGCTCTTTCAAAAAAAAAAAAAAAAATATCCTTCATCTTTGAAGTTCTGCTTGGATATTTGGGCATGCAGTAAACAAAATTTTTGATGTTAATTGCTCAAATTTTTTTAGCAATTCACTTTTTTATAAAAGTTATATTTTTGCATTGTTTTGTTGCCAAAGCCTTTGTGCTTCCACCGCTTTTTTATTAGTGCGTTTTGTTTTTGTTTTTTTTAATTAGTGCAAGTGATTTAACATTTTTTGTTGGTACACCTTTTTAAGGCCTGCCTGTTTTTCCTTTTCTTCAGTCGTTTTGTGTAGATTTTACTGAATGTTTGCTAATTTTTTGGATTTTTTCTTGATTCGAATATTTCTCTTACTTCGTTGCCATTTTTAAGTTTTCAATTGGTGTTGCTTTACTAATTGATGTGATTTTTTTATTGTATACATACACATACATTTGAATGCAAATCATTGGTGCATACATTTATTTGTTATACATACATACATACATGCAAACGCGTTTTAACTGAAATCTTGATACTGTAAATGAAATGAAATAACGTGAAAAAAGAACTAAAAGGTAGATAAAATAAAATAGAATAAAATGAAATTAAATGGAGTAATTGAATCAAATTAGATTAAATTAAAAATAATATTAAATAAAAATTAAACAAAAATAAGAGAGATGGAATTTAAAATTTACTTCGTACTAGCAAATGTTTTGGTACATTTTATTTGGATAATAATATGAAAACGAGGGTATATTTTTCAGAACTTTTTTTCGGCTTATCGTTTAACCCTATGACTTAAGATTGTAGAACACCATATTCGAAATGGTCTCCATTTTCCGCCTAGTACGACGAACCCATTCTTTTTATTTATTTATTTATTTATTTATTTATTCGTCTATGAAACAGTAG
>NW_016166434.1:20973-24299 GCF_001687245.7 Rhagoletis zephyria | reverse complement strand
TTCCCTCAGCTGAGCACGCGGTTATTTTATGCCGGGCTTAAGTGTGGTTGTTCAACAAAAACATATTCTTTTTCACCCGTTTAGTTGGGCGCCAATGATTTGCTTGACCTTGGTTTGTCGGTCAAAACAGGAATCTTTATTTACGGTTGATGGATAGCTCGTTTCCAATGGATGGTGGCAAGAAAGTGGCTGACTTACGTGGTGACTCAATTGCTGTTAAATGAATAGTCTGGATTTGATGCTCACAACTTCTTTATTCTACGCAACAACAAGGCTGGGGATTTGCCGGAAGGAATGTCATGGCACCTTTTGCCTCTATTAATTTCCACTGAGGGGTGAGTATCGACTCCCCGAATTTCGCCAGCTTTTAATACCAGTTTTTAATCCACTTTAATTACTTGGTTGTAATTCCGTTCTTGCGAGGGCTGATGAGTGTGGTTCGCTCCGTGTCCAATTCCAAAAAGAAAAATATTTTTCTAGCCTCGTGGTATATGACCACCGATTCTTTTATCGTATGCCAGTCTGCGCGTTTTCATAGTGGCCATGTCAATTCGTGTCTATACCGATATGATGGTTCGTGTCTTGAATAACTATTGGTTACGTACATTCATCTGGCAATCCCCCCCATTTTGAAGTTTAGCTTTGACAGTTTTGTTATGTTTACATTTCTTATAATCGTTCTTATGTCTATTATTTGGGCAATAAAAAATAATAGATCACTTAATATACAGAAGGAAAATATGTATAGAATTATTTATTGTGCTTTTGGAAGGAAGCACAGTTTGACAAGTGGCCGCGTGATAACTCCATTTTGTGTACGGACTTCCACGACACGTAGGTGGTTATCAGGGCCGTGGCGAACGTTTTCGATCTTCTTTGATCACGACGAGTTCGCCTGGCTGAGAATCGCGTTGTGGGGTTTTCCACTTGTATCTCTTCTTAAGATCTTTGAGGCAATCTTCTTTCCAACTTACCGTCTTCAATGGTGCGACTTTGCTTTTTGCAACCAAGAGAGTGCGATATCTTTGGTTGCTAGCATGTACGCGGATGTAAATCGCAGCGTAATATGCTTTTTCCGAGGCATCACAAAACCCGTGGATTTGGGTATCTTGCCCCGGAGTGAAATTAACCCATCGAGGGATTTCGATGTGGCAGATGGCTGGCAGATTTTCTGCGAACTGTTGCCATTTTGCTAAGGATATAGGTTTGGCAAATTCGTCCCAATAAACGCCATCTAGCCAAAGCGCTCTCAAATTTCAAAAATTTGGAGTCGAGGAGATCCTTCTTTGGAAATTTTTCTAAAATGGCCGGATGATTGGCCGTTAGTTTCTTGAGTATGAAACCAGCTGACTTAAGCGCTTTGATCACTTGAAAAAGCGATTCAGTGGCGTTGTCAATATCATGACTTCCGGATAGGATGTCATCCACATATGCTTCGGTTTTAAGTATCGTGGCAGCCAATGGAAATGTTGCTATCGTGTCGCAGGGTGCGGATAGCGAGGTATGGTGCACAATTAACGCTGAACGTTACGGTTTTAAGATTAATCGGTGACAGGAGAGTCAGCCGATGTGCGAAATAAGATTCGCTGAAAATCTTTATCGTCCTCATGGATGAGCATTTGACGATACATTTTTTCAATGTCTCCATTGAACACGAATCTGTGCATTCGCCACTGCAGAATGAGCAGCATAAGATCTGGTTGGAGTGTGGGACCAATGTGCAATACGTCATTCAGGGATTTACCTGAACCAGATGTTTTTGAGGCGTTGAATATCACGCGAACTTTGGTAGTCGCCTTATCTGGTTTGACGACCGCATGATGTGGAAAGTAGAAGGAGAAGTATTTGCCATTAGAAATTATCTCGCATGGCTCCGTGTGCTCCATATGACCGAGGTCGAGATATTTTTGCAACACATTATTGTACATTGTGGCTTAGTCTCCTTTTTTCTGAAGCGATCGCTACATACTGAAAAACTGCTGAAGTGCAGCAGACCGAGAGTGGACCAGAGACACTTTTTTTGGAAATTCTTCCTTGAATGTAAGTCGCACAATGTATCGACCGTTTGGGGCATGATTCGTTGTTGTTGCATACATATTTTCACATGCCTGATCTTCAGGGGAAATTTGTGGAGGTTGTGGAATCTCCTCCTCTTCCCAAAACTTTCCAAGCTGAGAGCTGAGAGTTGTATCCGAGCACNGACCGAGAGTGGCCCAGAGACAGCTTTTTTGGAAATTCTTCCTTGAATGGAAGTCGCACAATGTATCGACCGTTTGGGGCACGAGTCGTTGTTGTTGCATATATATGCTCACATGCCTGATCTTCAGGGGAAATTTGTGGAGGTTGTGGAATCTCCTCCTCTTCCCAAAACTTTCCAAGCTGAGAGCTGAGAGTTGTATCCGAGCACTCTTCTACTTGTGTCGAGAATGACACCACATTTTCGGTTATTGGACCACTGAGAATCCAGCCAAATATTGTTTTTTGCGTAAGTATAGCGTCGCAAATCTTTTGTATACCTTCCAGCAGAATTTGTGGAAGTATACCGCTGCCGACTACCATATCACNTGGGTGCAACCAATGTTAGTGGACAAAGCTTTGACGAGCATTGTACTACGTGTCCACCCATGCCGGAAATTTGGAACTTGGAATGTTCGAATGGTAGTTTCAACCGTTTCTGAACTTTCGAGGAAATGAAAGTTCTCTGTGAGCCTTGATCAATCAAGGCTCTTAGTAGAAACAATTCCCCTTCGCGTTCAACCGCGACCATGGCAGTTGGAAGGAGAATTTTGCTATCATTGTCGGTGTGCAATGATTATATTTGTGCTTGTTTGGAACAGCACGGTTGCTCGCTGGAATTGGAACTTGACTGCGCTTGTCGAGCGGGAGGTGTCGACTGGGCAGTAGGANACTTTCGAGGAAATGAAAGTTCTCTGTGAGCCTTGATCAATCAAGGCTCTTAGTAGAAACAATTCCCCTTCGCGTTCAACCGCGACCATGGCAGTTGGAAGGAGAATTTTGCTATCATTGTCGGTGTGCAATGATTATATTTGTGCTTGTTTGGAACAGCACGGTTGCTCGCTGGAATCGGAGCTTGACTGCGCTTGTCGAGCGGGAGGTGTCGACTGGGCAGTAGTGTGTTGTGCGGCGGTTTCATTCGCTCGCGCACTGGAGTGTCGAGATTGTGGTTTGGGATTCATGTGCAGCAGGGAGTGATGCCGTTGTTGGCAATGTGTACATGACCACTTGCTCGGACACTCATTAGTGCTATGGGTATTACCAAGGCAGTTTTTGCACAGCTTGGTTTGGTTTGCGCATTTTACTCGGTT
>NW_016166434.1:12712-16341 GCF_001687245.7 Rhagoletis zephyria | reverse complement strand
TGAGAATAACTTTTGTGTGACGTCACACTGGTGCAATTGCGAGAGAGAAATGCCAAAACGTGAGCAAGAATGGAAGAAGAAGAAAAAATGTTGCAAGGAAAACGTAAACAAGTTGCACAAGTGTGACGTCATGCAAACCACGATTCTGTCAAATTCGTTAAGAGAGGAATAGCGGTCCGAGATCGGCGCAACCTTTGTATTCTCTCAATCGTGGTACAAGTGGATATAATAATACGTAAAGAGCCGCTCACCGCTGAGGAGAGTTCTTGGAACCGAACGTATTTAAGTCGGAGAGCTGGCTTTGATTTGAAGTCTCTTAGCTTGGTGAGTGCAGCCGAGAAAAGCGAGGTGGAGAGATATGAAATAAGTTAGAGTGCGTTTGGTATATGTGGACTGTATTGTCCGATGAACAACAGCGACTCTCTTAGCTATTATGCGAATAGTTGCAGAAAATGCAACCTGTAAAAATGCTTATATGTGCTAACGTATGTACATTTGGTATATGGGGAAATAATGCACTTATGTTTTTCGGCAATTTGTTTAGCCAAGTTCAGCTTATGCGACCAACGGCGAAAATTGGTAAACAGAGGAAAGTATGTATTTCATTGTGCTGATATTTTGTTCTTGCACAGTGGGACACAGTAGGCATATAAACTGGTCACCTTATCTGGTTTGACGACCGCATGATGTGGCAAGTAGAAGGAGAAGTATTTGCCATTAGCAATTATCTCGCATGGCTTCGTGTGCTCCATATGACCGAGGTCGAGATATTCTTGCAACACATTATTGTACATTGTGGCTAAGTCTCCTTTTTTCTGAAGCGATCGCTCCATACTGAAAAACTGCTGAAGTGCAGCAGACCGAGAGTGGCCCAGAGACAGCTTTTTTGGGAATTGTTCCTTGAATGGAAGTCGCAAAAGGTATCGACCGTTTGGGGCTCGAGTCGTTGTTGTTGCATACATATTTTCACATGCCTAATCTTCAGGGGAAATTTGTGGAGGTTGTGGAATCTCCTCCTCTTCCCAAAACTTTCTAAGCTGAGAGCTGAGAGTTGTATTCGAGCACTATTCTACTTGTGTCGAGAATGACACCACATTTTCGGTTATTGGACCACTAAGAATTCAGCCAAATATTGTTTTTTGCGCAAGTATAGTGTCGCAAATCTTTTGTATACCTTCCAGCAGGATTTGTGGAAGTATATCGCTGCCGATTACAATATCAGTTTGAGCTGGTATGTGGCAACTTGGGTCAGCAAGTTCAAGGATATTGAATCGCTGCCAGTTTTCACGGCTAATGGTGAATGTAGGCATGTGCCTCGTGAGCTGAGGTAACACGATAGCCTGTGTGTTCGAATGGTAGTTTCAACCGTTTCTTAACTTCCGAGGAAATTAAAGTTCTCTGTGAGCCTTGATCAATAAAGGCTCTAAGTTGAAACAATTCCCCTTCGTGTTCAACCGCGACTATGGCAGTTGGAAGGAGAATTTTGCTATCATTGTCGGTGCGCAATGGTTATATTTGTGCTTGTTTGGAACAGCACGGTTGCTCGCTGGAATTGGAGCTTGACTGCGCTTGTCGAGCGGGAGGTGTCGACTGGGCAGTAAAGTGGTCCAAAAATGTATGTAAAAAAAATAAGGTCGCATTTTTAAAGCCGCCAGCCCCTATCATTGTTCTATACCAAAAAAAAAATATACCCCTATTTTTTTCTTTTGAAAAAACTTTTCGTAAGAATAGTGTAGAATTCTTGCAAATCAATATTTTTCGATCGGAAAAGTTTGCTTATCTTCAGGAGATTCCCGGAAATAATACCCAATTGTTCCTTTAACAATTTTCTCATGGTAACTATATTTTATAGGTCCTAGAAAATGCAATGGGGGGACCAATAAAAAATCTGTAATCATAAAAAATGGTTAAATAAACAATTGGATATTAATATTTGCAGTCTCCTGAAGAGAACCACGGTTTTACGATTGAAAAATATTGATTTTCAAGAGTTTTATAAAATTTTTACGAAAATTTGTTTTTTCCCCATATAAAATACATGGAAAACTTTGAGTGCTGTGAGCACTCCCTAAATATTTTTTTATTTCAAAATAAAAAAATAGGGGTTTATTTATTTTCGGTTCAGAACAATCCTAGGGGGTGGCGGCATTAAAATTCCGACTTCAATATTTTGGACCACTCTACTGGGCAGTAGTGTGTTGTGCGGCGGTTTCATTCGCTCGCGCACTGGAGTGTCGAGATGGTGGTTTGGGATTCATGTACTNAGCACGGTTGCTCGCTGGAATCGGAGCTTGACTGCGCTTGTCGAGCGGGAGGTGTCGACTGGGCAGTAGTGTGTTGTGCGGCGGTTTCATTCGCTCGCGCACTGGAGTGTCGAGATTGTGGTTTGGGGTTCATGTGCAGCAGGGAGTGATGTCGTTGTTGGCAATGTGTACATGACCACTTGCTCGGACACTCATTAGTGCTATGGGTATTACCAAGGCAGTTTTTGCACAGCTTGGTTTGGTTTGCGAATTATACTCGGTTTGGTACCAAAATTCGCTTAAATTGTGGGCAGACTCTAATGGGATGAGGGCACTTGCAGTAAGAGCAAGTTGTTTCCCTCTTAGGTTCGGCCACAAAGGTTTGCGTCCTGTTAAAGGACCTGTTTTGCGCAGCATTTTGATGAGCGACTGGTTTTTTGTTTATTTTGGCTTGGATGAAGCCGGTTAAGTCTTTCGACTACTTCGTATCTTAAAGTAAAAAAATCGTCCATTTGTGACCATGAGGGAAAATCTCTTCTCTGTTTCGGGCAATTTGGATGAGCATATGTACACCAATATGGGATCCCAACTGTCTGTCTGGACGTCTTGGGAGACAGTTGTTAATTGATGTTTGCAGCCTTTGAAGTTGCTCGCTATTCTCGGATTGAATAGTCGGCAAAGTCATCAAAATTTTAATTTGGTTGTCAACCAGGATACGTTTGTTTTCGTATCGTGACCGTAAAGCTTCCCAGGCCAGCTCGAAGTTATCATCGCTGAGCGGATATTGCTTGACGATGGAGCCGGCTTTTCCTTGGGTTTTGTATCGGAGGTGATACAATTTTTGTGCACGGGAGAGCTTCGGGTGGTTGATGTACACCGCTGTGAACATGTCTTCGTAACCGCCGTAAAATGTCTCCGTGTCACAAGGTGGGACTTGTAGGAAAACGTTTGCCTCTGCCGAGGTGTGTTCCACGCGGGGTGGAGGACTCGGTGCGGCGATTGCTCTAATCAAGGACAGTTGATCGGCAATTTTAGCTTTGGTCACCTCATATAATTCTACCGAATTCTTAAAGTTTTCGGGTAGGCTGTCATCTGGCTTTGAAAAAACCAAATCATAGGCGGACTGAAGCCGTGCCCAACAATCATCTAGTGATTTGTCTTTTATCATAAGATATGATTCAGTGTGGTCTTGGATTGGTGCATCACTGAATTTTGCACAGTATCTCATGGTACTGTCACTTTACGCTATAAACTTTTGAGCGGATGGGTCAAAAGTTTTAGATTTCGGGCGCGGTGAGTGTTCCCTCTTACCACCGGTGGCTTCTTGCGAAGCATTTTTTGACCTTGTCTCGATTTCAGACATTTTTGGTGGACTGTGCCCAAGTG
>NW_016166434.1:5938-9398 GCF_001687245.7 Rhagoletis zephyria | reverse complement strand
AATCAGAAAAAAAAATGTTAAGATTTTGTGGCGGTGTTTGTGTTTTTGTTTCTTGCAAATTGCGTGAAATTATATTTGCTTTAATTTTTGGTTCAGCACTTTTTATGACGTGGAAAACGGAGCGGCCCAACTAAATCCGCGGAATATGGATTTGAAAAATTTTAGTAATGCAGAAAAAATCACAAACACTTTTCGCTGTTATATACGTGGCGAAATATACGTATATGTAAATATTTAATGTGATATAAATAAAATGTAAATACTGAAAAATATTGGTTATTTATCACTATATAGACAAATGCAATTTGGAAGTTTTCCCTACTGGGTGGCATGTATCTAAATATCTTGAACCAGGGATGATAAATGAGTTTTTTAATTTTGTACCAAATGGCCAAAAAAAAGTGTACTAAATAAGCCGAAAAAGTACCAACATTTAAAAGACCTTACATACATAGTTAAATATACATATGTTTTTAGATTTTCTGTATAAATATGATATAAAACATGGCGTTTCGAAGGCGGAAAACATAAGTGCAAGTCAATTGTTTGAAAGGCCACCAAAATGCCAAGGTAATCAAGAAAAGCATACAAGTTATACTTATTAAGTGCTAATAATGCAAAAATTAAAAATAAAACCGTTGCATTTAACGGAATGGAAGTTTTACAAAAATATTTTGCAAAATATTTCCTTTTATAGAAATAAACAAGTTAATAGCAGTGTTCTCGTACCTAAAATCTCGCAAAGTGGGGGAAATCGAGAGCGTAAAATAACACTAAGATCTGCCAATTTCTGCTGGAAAAAAATTTTACCTACGAAAACTTATAAATATTACTTATTATTGAAAAATATTGTTGTTATATTATTATCCAACATGTGCTCGTGAATAACGATTCGTGATTTAACGATGAGCGATTAACGATGAGCTGTATGAGCTTTACAACGATATAGACATAGTGCAGCGAATTAAAATTCAGCGGCTCCGCTGGCTTGGCCATGTCGTTCGGATGGACAGAAACGCTCCTGCTCTGAAAATATTCAACGCGGGCCGCGATGCTGGGAACAGAGGAAGAGGAAGGCCTCCTCTGCGTTGGAAAGACCAGGTGGAGAAGGACTTGGCTTCACTTGGCATTTTCAATTGGCGTCAGTTAGCACAGAAGAGAAATGACTGGCGTGCTGTTTTGGACTCGGCCAAAATCGCTTAGGCGGTTACAGCGCCAAATAAGAAGAAGAAGAAGTTCGTGAATAAACAAAAGAAATGAAGAAAAGTTTAGTTTAGTTAATTTACTATTAATTTCTAATTTTTCAATTTCCGTGCGTCAACTATGGCTGCCGTATAAAATTATTCAATTGTGGATGAAAAAAATTGTTGGACGGAATTTACGCAAAATATTGAGAAATATACCAAAATAGATAATAATGCTGAAAGGTTCTGACCGAATTTGTCAGTTGATCGTTAAAATTAAATCTATCTATATCTACTTAATTTTTGTGAAACAAGGAAGGGTACTTGGAGGAGATTCTTTTATTTTTGAATGCGTCATGGTGTGGTATCAAATATTTGTTAGAAAAAAACTTACTTACCTACCTTACGTTCAATAACTTTTCTGATATTTTAGTCTTCCCATCAATTTTACTCGCTATGATTCTTTTATTCTCTGGCTGCTAGTACTTACTGGAAAATGTTATGAATAGACCTATTATGACAGAAACTTTTTTTTTTATTTAAGTAAGAGTTTCGTTTTTAATAAACACCATGTATTTACTTAACTAAGGTAGATAAAGATGACTATATTTTTATGCACAAAAATTCAAAACTCCAAGTAAATAGAGTGTGGTATTTCGACATAATTGTAGTGCAGTACCGTATCTTGACAAAAATTTATCAAAAATGTCAATGTAGTACCAATGTACTTTTGGCTTCCAAAATGTACCAAAAAAGTACAATTGTACCATCAATTTCATCACTGTCTTGAACTCCTTATTATCGCGTTATAGATAATATTCGTGTGATAAAATTCTTTGCTAGCACGTATGTACAAATGTGCAGAATATGTGGAAATGAAAAATGTACGTACGTATGTATGTACAAATATTTACGTATGAAGCCGAGTATATGGCTAAGCTATGTTTTGTCACAGCAGTGGTGAGTTAAGAAACGAAAACAACAGAGAATTTGTTCTGATTATAGTGTATGTATGTTTGTGTGCGGTAATGCACAAGTGGATATAATCACGATTGAGAGAATACAAAGGTTGCGCCGATCTCGGACCGCTATTCCTCTCTTAACGAACTTGACAGAATCGTTGTTTGCATGACGTCACACTTGTGCAACTTGTTTACGTTTTCCTTGCAACATTTTTTCTTCTTCTTCCATTCTTGCTCACGTTTTGGCATTTCTCTCGCAATTGCACCAGTGTGACGTCACACAAAAGTTATTCTCAAAAATACTCTCTGATCGGCGCAATCTTGTATTCTATCATTCTTGGATATAATAATACGTAAAGAGCCGCTCACCGCTGAGGTGTGTTCTTGGTACCGAACGTATTTAAGTCGGAGAGCTGGCTTTGATTTTAAGTCTCTTAGCTTGGGAGTGCAGCCGATAAAAGCGAGGTGGAGAGATATGAAATAAGTTAGAGTGCGTTTGGTATATGTGGACAGTGTTGCCACAAATTTTTTTTATTTTGACCAAAATCACCGGAAAAAGTTACCAAATTCAACAAAAAATTACCAAACTTATTTTATGTGCAGAACTGTATAAACATACATATCGAGCTCTAACCGCCAAAATAACGAAAGCGACATTTTTTACAAATCTTCCTTTTGATGCAGAAATATTCTTAGAGCATCTAGATGCATTTCTGCATCAAAAAGAAAATTTTGAAAAAAATGTCGCTCACGTTATTTTGGCAGTTAGGGCTCAATATGTCTGTACATATATACATCCGAAGATATAAAGCTTTTCAGGCCTTCACTGCTCCATTAACCTAAAATTTTTACGAAAGTTTGTTGAATTTTTTTAAATATTTAATTAAAAGTTTGAAGTTTAAATTTGTTTGAGTTCTGTTAAAGAAAGAATAATATTTTTATAAAAAATAACCAAAATTAAATTACAAAAAAAAAAAAAACAATATGTTAAATCTTGTCAAAATATGTTGCGGCTATAATTTTTTCGACCACTGTATGTAAACAAGTGACAAGAAAATATATCAAAAATTCAACACTTGAAGGAAAGCTTTCGACTCACACATAGACCGGGTGAAGTCCCGAGAAGAATTCTATTCATATATATGATTGCCGGGTACACCGGAAAATTGATGGTAATAGAAACGCTGACGAACTGACAGGGAAAGGTAGGACCACCCAAAACCTTCCAGGAAAGGACACGGTGGATATACTTAGCAATAGCCACTTTCAAGCAGTTTGTTAAAGAACACACCATTTTAGTAGCCAAGGAACCCT
>NW_016166434.1:0-5913 GCF_001687245.7 Rhagoletis zephyria | reverse complement strand
AACTGCCGCCAACGCTCAACTCTCACAGTTATTTAGAGTTCCTTCAGGAACGGCTTCCAACTCTTTTGGAAGATGTACCCTTAAACCTGCGGCGAAGACTATGGCTGCAAAATGACGGGTGCCCTGCTCACTACGGGCGTGAAGTAAGAGCTCATTTAGACGAAACTTATCCTCGCCGATGGATTGGACGATACGGGCCAAGCACGTGGCCTGCTCGATCGCCAGACCTGAATCCATTCGATTTTTTCTACTGGGGCTGTCTTAAAGACAAAATTTAGTCAAAAATAATTCAAAACGAAGAGCATTTGCCGGAACAAATAAATGGAGCTGCTGCTGAGATAGCCCAATTGAGTTTCAGATCTCTATAAGCGTATTTTCTTAGAAGGTGCCGAGCTTTATACCATGTCCCCACCAAAAAGTTAACCATCTCAAATCGAACTTAACCACGTCACTAACTATTGCTGTCCACACTGCGGTTTGAGGTTTATAAAACAGTAAAAATGTAATGAACAGTGTTCGGACGCGCAAAACTCGATTCAGGACTAAATAACATCAAAAATCGGAGCAAAAACAAATTTTCCGTACTGGATTGATTTTTTTTTATTTTCGTCTCTGACATTAATTGTTTAACTTAAATATTTTCTATTCATGCAAAAATAAGAACGCGAGGCAATGTGAGGATAATATGTTACATATTACGTAATTTTTAGCATTTTCTATAAAGTATAACGTATCTAACACTTGGTTTTTTAAAGAGCAATAGGATCCAAACCTTTTCTACATTTTATAAATTTAATTCTACATATGTATATTTTTTAACAACTTAAGAATAGTTCTGCATCCGCCAATTTCGACAGCCATACATCAAAAAATAACGAAGTTACTTTATTGGCGCATTGCTATGAAAGAGTTACTTTTTAACACTGAAAATTTGGCTAACTTTCAATTGTTTTACCGAAACCGGTGGTGAACACTAAAAAACGGCCCCAAGAGGGGCATAACATGAATGAAAAAAACACAGAGTAGTTTTGAAGTCAAGCGGAGTAGAGGAGTAGATTTAAAATTTTTTCTAAAACCGCAGTAAATCTAATCTGATCTTAGTGAGGTCCAAACACTAGTAAGGAACGATTTTTTTACATTTTAACGCTAATGACCCACAGATGGCGGGAAAACACAGGGTTGTATCAGACTTTCGACGTGGTTTCGAGTTGGTTAGCTTTTAACCATCTCAGTGAAATGGTTAAGTACTGTCAGTTTTATATGACGAAACTACGCCAAATCAAGTGGGTTATCGGGATAACCAGCTCATTATCCATAACTACGTGGTTAGCTCCGGTGGGGACATGGTATTAGGCATATTTTATCAATAAATGAATAAATTTTTCTGCAAACAACTCATGTATGTTTTATCTCACGTGAACCCATCCTTCACAAAAAATATTGATAGATATAGCCCTTGTTATTGACTGTAGTGCGAATCTCGGTAAGTAACATAAAATAATGTCAGGAGCATGTAATAATGTACCTTTATAATAATAATAATAATATCCCAACGGTTTTTACCCTCCATTCCCGCCCATCCGCACGAGGGGCGCAGTCCGCATGACGTACGGAACCAATATTTTAAATTTTTGTGCCGAGTCACGATAGGCAGGAGTTTGTTAAGTGTCGNAGAGAGGAGAGTATCGCTTTCTTAATGCTGAAAAGCGGATCTGATATATCAAACGTGCTGGAATGAGAGTTAAAATCCTGGCATAAGCAACGGAGTGGGTCGTGCAATTCAAAATTGGTTTTACAAGCTTTCAGAAATATGGGACAAAAGTGTCTTGATACGCGTGACGGAACATTAAAGCTTGCATCAGCCATTTAGCATGTCATTGGTCAGTAATAAGAGCAACTTAAATTTAAATATACCCATTTACCCACAAAAGCGGCGAAATAGTAAGAGTGGCACCTTTCTGAAATACTTATTAAATGAGCAATTTTTTTATGTAAGGTAAAGTTATAGCTCAGTTTATTTTTTTTTTACCAGAGATAGTTAAAGTCGGGGAAGAAAATATCAAAAAGTTAAAAATCCCAAAATATGTAGTCCTAATTTTATGATAATATATTTTAACTACATTGCATTTGAGTACGGAGAAGCAACTATTTTAAAGTATTTTACATAAAAAATTTACTAAGTATAGCCTTGTTTGTAGATGCAGTTAAAGAAAATACATGAAAAGGCACGATTTTTTTAATTCAAAAAAGTTTAAATATTTCAAAAACGGTGACACTTTTACCTGAAAAGTGTTTGCTTATCAGGGAGCTCACCCCCCCACCTACCTTCTCCTCAAGTTTGGCAGGTTACTTCTGGGACACCCTGTATATGTATATGAAAATTAAAATTTGCCTACTCACNCGGGGAAGAAAATATCAAAAAGTTAAAAATCCCAAAATATGTAGTCCTAATTTTATGATAATATATTTTAACTACATTGCATTTGAGTACGGAGAAGCAACTATTTTAAAGTATTTTACATAAAAAATTTACTAAGTATAGCCTTGTTTGTAGATGCAGTTAAAGAAAATACATGAAAAGGCACGATTTTTTTAATTCCAAAAAGTTTAAATATTTCAAAAACGGTGACACTTTTACCTGAAAAGTTTTTGCTTATCAGGGAGCTCACCCCCCCACCTACCTTCTCCTCAAGTTTGGCAGGTTACTTCTGGGACACCCTGTATATGTATATGAAAATTAAAATTTGCCTACTCACTAATTTCCTTTATGTTATGTGTATATATGTAACTACGCTCTTTGCTTTAAGCTCGGAACACTTTGACGACTGCAACTTCACGACGTAACGACAGCGACATCATTTTGTCCACAAATGTCGCCTTGAAGCCAGCTTCTTAAACATTTTGAAGACCTCAGCGACATAGCAAACAGCTGATTTTAAAGTTTGATATTTTGGTATATTTATTTCACAAATTGTGTATTTTTATTTAAGTAAATAAGAAAAACATGAACAATCAAGAATATGTGATTAATTTTGCGACAATTTATTTTTGCAGCACTACATCTACTCATTGTCGCCGGCAAAATTAGAAATAGATTTAATTTGGCGACGTCGACAATTGCAGTCCTGCAGCCAAGATGTCGTGCTGTCGTCAAAATAATTGTGTCCGTAAGAACGTGTGTATTTAAAATTTGACAGATGCTGCTTGTCGCTTGCTGTCGTCAAAGTGTTCCGAGCTTTACTTGTTGTTACGGCTGATGCTATTGTTGGCTGCTGATGATGGCTGCTTGGCTAATGTGTGTAGCTTGATTGCCTTGTATTCTTGCGCCTGGTGTTGTGGTTGCCGCTGATGCTGATGCTGGTGATGGCTTGGTTGGGTGATGGCTGCTGATTGCGCTTTGTTGCTGTGCTTGTTGCAACATTATTTGCCACAAATGTATGCATGTGCACAAAGGTATTTTTATTTATTTTTTTTTCACTCTGAGTTAGCGATATGTACGTGCATTTTTTTAACACTTTTGTTTATTGTTTTGCACATAGTTTTTCAGTTTTTTCCTTTTTTATTTGTTTGTATGCACATTTTCCGTTCACTTGCTTGCATATCGTCGTTTAAAGTGCAAAACTGCGTATCAACAAAATGCAAAACCGCGTATGTGAAGTTGTAGAAATTATTTTCTAGAGCGTAAAAATACTAATATTTCAAAATAGTTCTCTTTTTTTATAAAGTAATCGCATTCCTGGCTAGTATATTTCAGGACGAATGGATAAGGATTGAGCCAAGAGCTTGTCTGAGCAAATCCAATTTTTGGCAGCCAATTTCAAAAAAAATAAAAATTACAATTCCTTTAATCTGTTCATATAACGTTTTTCTATATAATCAACAGTTTTGCCGGTAAAAATAAATGTATGAAGAAAAAACTATTTTTTGCCTAAAATATTAAATTTTTTTAAAACTGTTGATTATATAGAAAAACGTNAAAAAAAAGACAACCAAAGGTGACAATTTCCCCTATATGATAGTTATATATATATCTCAAANACAGATTAAAGGAATTGTAATTTTTAATTTTTTTAAATTTGTTTGGGCAACATCGGACTAGTGGTTCTAGAGTTATGTCAAAAAAAGACAACCAAAGGTGACAATTTCCCCTATATGATAGTTATATATATATCTCAAATCCTAGACGTGGCCCAGCGAAAAGCCGGGACACGTATAACTTCTTTTTTACCGATATAACTTTCCCCGGTAGTTTGAACCCTTCCCGATCACTGACCCCTACCATTTGTCTCACAGTGTTACTCACCGCTGTCGGTACCATAAGCTATTTAATCTGTTTTGTTGTTCCATTCCATGCGCTCAATGTGTTTTGATATATTTTTTGAGGCGAATGAACGCAAATTTCCCACATATATATCGCTAATACTATTTTAAGAGGGCTTATTTCACATTGTTGCTGAAATGCAAAAAACCACAACTAACTAAATTTTTGTATTGCCTAAAACGATGTGGGGACTTATGATTCGATAAAATGCATCATAATCAATCAAAAAGTTAATTTTGGATTTTTAGTTAGTTACGGCTTTTTGTATTTCAGCTACGATGTGAGTTAAGCATTTTCTATACTATACTAACCGTATATTACATGCCAAGTCCCACGCCTCAATATATATAAAATTCACCTTGAATTAGTTCTTATTTAATTTGTGAACTTGGCTGTCGACTTATTTACATACCATTTTATCTTTATTTCGATGCGTGCTAATTTTGACAATTTACACAAAATTAAAATAAATGTTTTTGTGTTCGAGCAGAAAGACTAATAGAAGGAAAAACGGAACTTAAGAATAATAAGTTTTATGAGGAAAAAAATAATTACACTAAGAAGAAGTAGAAAACAAGAAACAAAGAGATGCATCCAGTTTTTTCAACAGACCTTTGACAAATAATATTCGATTCTCTTTATAGGCAGCCGTAGAACATTTCCGCTGGAAATACCTAATTCTATGATGTAATCCCTTGTCAAATTTGGTTNTCGTTGGTTCATAGTTAGGTACGTCTCAGCGGATTATATTCTTTCGTTCAACCAGTAGTTTCAGTTCTGTGTGTACATCCTCAGGTAGAAATTAGCTGCTCACCTCTTCTTTGATTGTTGCATGGATTCGCAGGTAGGTAAAAATCAGTTATTTTCTTTCTCTTTATTTCTGTAGTTTGGACCTGTATTTCATTGTTTATGGTAGTTGCAGGGTTTCTGTTTTGTTTTGCGTATAGTAGCCTGAGTGGTTCGAATAATATATCAGATGCGGTGTTTATTTGCTCATTGATTATTTTTCCGACGAACGTCTTTTGTTTGTATATCTCCAAATTCTCTAATACGTTTAGGCGTTGTCCTTTGTGCTGTACATGGAGGACTTTGGCTGTCTTTCCTATTTTCATTGACGTACAATGGTTTTCTGCCATATTGTTTGCGAAGTTCGATTCCGGGGTGGGAGAAGGTTTTAGCATTTTTTTGTTGTAGTCCCTTATATGTTCACGATATCTTGTTTTGATCTTGCGCCCTGTTTGTCCTATGTAACTATGTTGACATTCGCAAGTCAACTTATATACACCTTGCTTGTCTAGTGGGTCTTCCTCGTTTGCACTATTTCGTAGTATCCTCCCCACATTGTCCTTCGTTCTAAATGCTGTATTAATGTTATACTTTTGGAATACCTTAGCCAATTTATATGAAGTTTTGCCCGGATAAGTGAAGACTGCCCAAGCCTTTTCATTATTTTCCTTCTTATTTGATTTCTTCGTTTTTGTATTTTTAATATTTTTATTGAGCTTTGTACCACGATTGTTTATTAGGAAAAATTGAAAAAGCAACAAAGTCTAAGCGGTAGAAGTTATAGCACTATTTCGGAGATCACCACA
>NW_016166433.1:23271-24302 GCF_001687245.7 Rhagoletis zephyria | reverse complement strand
TCGGGGTAGAAACCACAGTAACTATAATAACAGCAACGGCAACCCAAACGGAAACAACGATAACAATAATAGCTATAGGGCCCGTAATAACCATAGCAGGAATGTACGCTACACGGAAGCATCGGAAAACACAGAGCACCCCCAGAGTGCCCAACTGGGGAGTGCGCAAAATTAAACACTGCGAACTTATTAAAAATCAATTTGTCATTTAGTAACTTCGTCACCGTAAATTCCCCGCTAAATGACTACGAGTCCACCTTTTTAATAGACACAGGCTCGGAAATTAGTATATACAAAACATCGGCAAATGATCAAATTCAAATAAATACAAATCATATCTACAATTTAAAAGGCATAGGAAATGGTTCCATAAAAACCTTAGGTGCCACTACAGCTACACTTTATATAATTAACTCAGAAATCATTCACAACTTCCAAATAGTAGACGAAAATTTTCCAATCCCTTGCGATGGTATTATAGGGTTAGACTTCATAAAACAATTCAATTGTCTATTAGATTACATGTATAATGGTCCAAGTCTATTGATAATACGACCTAACTCTCTGAAAAGTCACTTGGAGCTAGAAATTTTAGAATCACCCACAAAGGGAATACTTAGTTTACCGGCAAGAGCGGAAGTTATTAGGAAGATCCACATAGTTGCAACCGCAGAAAATATGCTAATCCCAAACCAAGAGTTAGAAGAAGGCATAATAATAGCAAATACAATAGTTAACACGAGGAATCCATATGTCAGAATAATAAATACAACAGATAATAATGTTTTTCTTAAACAAAATAAGATCAGAACAGAATCCTTGGATGACTACAAGGTGGTTAACATCAGCAAAACAAACGATACTGAAGAGAGAGAGAACACTATATTAAATAAACTAACCCAAAACTGTCCTTTATACCACCGCGATAAATTACTAAAATTATGCTCAGACTATACAGATGTATTCGCTTTAGAGACTGATCCCTGCACTGTCAACAATTTTTATAAACAAAAATTGCGTTTAAAAGACGA
>NW_016166433.1:15129-18045 GCF_001687245.7 Rhagoletis zephyria | reverse complement strand
AAAATTTGCGGGAAAAACGGAATCATCCGTTTCGATAATTGTATCGTATGCCGCTGGAAGTGGGATCCAAAAATTGTCAAGATTGTGGTTTTTTATCTCTAGAACAGATTCCGAGTTATCTTGTATTGGGGCGGAGGAAAATCGAGTGCAGTATTTTGTTTGACTGTCACTATCTGAATGTTGTTAGCTGCTGGGAGTAAAGAATTTTATCGCTAATGAGCAGTGATTTGCAGATGACCATACTGTAGGTTTTTGTGTATGTTATGGGATACTGGTAAGAAGTGCAGCGTCTGTTAACGTTTGTATGTTTGTATATATGCCCGTATGTTAGTACGCGCTACGTAGTACTTTGATGGGATATATACTTTTTGATGTTTTTATATGTGAATTTGTAGGGCACTAGCAACAGTAATAAATATGGATAATAACATATGTATGTAAAAATGCAAACTCTTTGCTGTTATTTACTTTTTTTTTTGTCTGAACTTCGTTAAGGCAGTTAGCAATTAAATAGCTTTTTCGCGCGAAATTTTTTTCCTGGTTCTTATAGTTCTGACTTGTTTTCTGCTGCTTATTTTTTATGCAATCCTGCTTTTGCTTAATGTTTGTACAAACAGTAGTTGCAGTAAATACTTTAATTTGTTTTGTTTGTTTTGGGTTTGGTTTGTGTTTATAAACACGAGAAATAAGCTAAGCAGAAATATTAGTTAATATGTATTTGCATGCGTATGTATATTTGTTTATTTTTTTTTGTGTTTTTAACACTTAACCGCTTGACTGTAAAAATATGTACTGAGGTATGTATATATCAAATAAAACACCTCTTTGAGCTAAAATTTTCGAGTGACGAAAGCTGAACCAGAAACACAAAATTTATGATATCAATTTCGTGACGAAAATTATACGCATTTTTAACTGCCTTTCAAACGTAGGGAAAATCTTTTTTATTCATACGAATCGTTGCAAAAGTTCTGTTTTTTTGTAATTGTGTTACTAGCAGTAAACGGAAGTTCGCAACGTTCCGAATAAATAAAAAAAGATTTTCCGTACGTTTGAAAGGCAGTTAAAAATGCGTATAATTTTCGTCACGAAATTGATATCATAAATTTTGTGTTTCTAGTTCAGCTTTCGTCACTCGAAAATTTACCTCAAAGAGGTGTTTTATTTGATATCAATTATTTTGGGGTAGCAAATTTAAAATCGACGAAAATACAAACAATAAACTAAATGTTTTATTTTTCTCATATAAATTGCTAAAAATATTCTCTAAATCTAAAGTATGTATTCAAATCGATGTGTCCATTGAAACACATAGTTTTTCGAATACGGAATAAAGCGAAAAAGGATGATCAAGGATATGATGATATCAAGGATGATATGTATTCGAAAAAATTAAAAATTAAAAAAATATGAGAAATGATAAAAACTTATCACCTTGGTACCAACTTTGGATACAAAAAACAACTGTATTCGTCTGATTGCCTTAGTTTAATTGTTGTTAAGATTTCTACTGGGTGTGGGGCGCACACATGTTTTTTTTTTTAAGAAGTTTTACTTCTATCACGTGTACGGTGTTGCACTCGTGCTATTAAACTAATGATTTTTTCTCAAGTAGTTTTGCACAGTGGCAATTTATACATATGTATGTAGTAGTAGCCGCACATTGGGTGAACTAAATGCATTTATACATACATACTTATGTACAACTATAGGTAAATACCAGGTAGGTTAAGTGCGGGTGATAAACCCATGTAGCATAGTTAAATACTGTGTACATACCTGCAATTAAAATGGGGAAGAATGTTACAATTTCGGCATGTGACTGAAAAAAACTCTAAAATACACACAAATNGTCTTGTTTGAAGACCCTTCTACTGATATCCACATCAATGACATGGACTGAGTAGTGCGGCCTCAGAGGTAGTTTAAAAAATTGCCTTTTTTCGAATTTCAGGCAGCAGCCACGCCCACACAGGCATACGAATCAAAATATCATGGAACAAAACCTTCTGTTTTTTGTGTACTTTAATTCCTGAAAGTTTGAAAAAAATTAAATGATGGTACGTACAGACGCCACATACATACCAAAGCATCTCGTAGTGGAGACACGAACCTAAACACATTTACCTCTATATCTTTCCAACTAGTGGCCGGAACGTAATATATAAGGTATCGTTTGAAAGGTATTGGCCTATAGAATAACACTAAATATGTTGGGTGTTTCCACATGCCTTAAATCCGGTTAATCGTTTACGAAGCTTGAATATATTTTCTGGACACACTCTGCAAGACCTTTCCAACGATATATCAAACATGTCGATTGGACGTTTGGATAAAAACTTCCAAATCTCGTGTATATATAAGCGAGTCATTTCAGCATGCTACTGTGGCTGCTTTCGTCACTCGCGCGCACTGCCGTTCCCTATTCAAGCTTCATAAACGATTAACCGGACTCTTAAAAATTATGCTAAAGTGCTGAGAAACAAAAAAGTTTTTTTTGCTTTTGCCGGTTTAAGGGGGCATGTGGGTACACCCAACATATTTAGGGTTATTCTATAAGCCAATACCTTTCAAACGATACCTTGTATACTAAGTTCCGGCTACTAGTCGGAAAGATATAGAGGTAAATGTGTTTTGGTTCGTGTCTTCACTACGAGATGCTTTGGTATGTATGTGGCGTCTGTACGTACCTTCCAAGGCACATTAAACAGGTAGTATCAGTAGAGCAAAAACAACATTTGCGTGTATTTTGTTGTTGCTTCTGGTATCGAAAGTGTCAAAACTGTTCTGAATTTTTCCTTCTAAATCAAAGCGTGCCATGTGAAATACAAAAAATTATAAAAAATAAAAAATTTAAATTGGAAAAAATAAAAATTGATGCAACTTTCTTTCCTAGTAAATTTGTTTGCTTCTCGA
>NW_016166433.1:13673-15104 GCF_001687245.7 Rhagoletis zephyria | reverse complement strand
CATGTCGATTGGACGTTTGGATAAAAACTTCCAAATCTCGTGTATATATAAGCGAGTCATTTCAGCATGCTACTGTGGCTGCTTTCGTCACTCGCGCGCACTGCCGTTCCCTATTCAAGCTTCATAAACGATTAACCGGACTCTTAAAAATTATGCTAAAGTGCTGAGAAACAAAAAAGTTTTTTTTGCTTTTGCCGGTTTAAGGGGGCATGTGGGTACACCCAACATATTTAGGGTTATTCTATAAGCCAATACCTTTCAAACGATACCTTGTATACTAAGTTCCGGCTACTAGTCGGAAAGATATAGAGGTAAATGTGTTTTGGTTCGTGTCTTCACTACGAGATGCTTTGGTATGTATGTGGCGTCTGTACGTACCTTCCTTTAATTAAAATATTTTTATATAAATTTAATATTCAGATTTTTTAAATGTGTTGTTAAAAATTTTTAATAAAAATTTTATAACAAAACCTATGAACAACTTGTTATTCGCTAAGTTTTTCATATAAAAACTAGTGGACACGGGTACCCCGGTTACTTGTTTGCATAGGTGTCAACTTTAGAAGCTTGTAGGTGCGGTACAACACAACCGAACTTCATAAATGGTTTAAAAAAAATTTCAATTTTCATTTTGTCAANAAATTTGTTTGCTTCTCGAAGCATTGATCCATCCTTTGCAAGGCCCAGTAATCAGCGGTCGTGCTGCCGAGTTGGGCGAACGTTCCAAAAGCTGCTATTCAATCGCTTGTTTTGTATGGAAAAAGGTTTCACATGCAAATGGATTTTAACAATTCAGAATTTTTGTGAGAAAAAATTAAAAATATTTGACATTTTCGAGACCAAATAATTTGAAAATAAATCAAATCAGCTGCTCTACTGATACTACCTGTTCAATGTACCTTGGTACCTTCATTTAATTTTTTTCAGACTTTCAGGAATTAAAGTACGAAAAAAACTAAGAAGGTTTTGTTCGAGGATGTTTTGATTCGTATGACTTTGTGGGCGTGGCCGCTGCCTGAAATTCGAAAAAAAGCAATTTTTTAAACTACCACTGAGGCTGCACTACTCAGTCCACGTCATTGATGTGGATATCAGTAGAAGGGTCTTCAAACAAGCTATCTAACGCTATCTTCTGTGTTTATAAAATATAAATATGTAATAACGTTATCGTCTGAAAACTAAAAATCGGGCTGCTGAAAATATACATTTCTGGCATTTTCTCAAAAACTGGTCAGTCGATTTTATTCTAAGATTCCACAAATCTAGCCCAAAACCTTAGCTTTCATCTGGTATACAGCTTATATCTGGGAAAACTCTTGTTGTGGAAGGTCCATGAAGGGTCAAATGGTTAAAAATTAACATATTCGTCTAATTTGGTTACTTTAAAATAAAAAAGTAACATACCCAGTTCCCCGAAAAAGAATGCCCATT
>NW_016166433.1:9247-11677 GCF_001687245.7 Rhagoletis zephyria | reverse complement strand
TCGATTTCTCTTTTCATTCTGATCATTTATGTATACATTTGTCTATATCTATCTCGATTCGTTTTGCCTGTTACAAACAACCGTTATGTGAACAAAGTTATAATACCCTTGTGCACAAGTGCGCTCGGGTATAAAAAGATGGAATACATTTTTACGGGCAAAAAATAGAAATAAGTATCCTCTCTGGAGGAGAAAAAATTAGAAATCTAAATCCGCGTTATCGATCGGTTAGTCATAAAAAATTCGGTCAATTTAAAAACCTGTGTTTAAAATGAACAATGATGGTGTGCTCTTTAAATAATGCACAGCTTCCAATTTACATGCAAATGTACCACAGAAAATAACAATTTAAATGCGTAAAATTAAATAAACGCCAAAAACAAACCAAGAAGCAGTAACTATAAATCTCAGAAAATCCAAATTGAGAAAATCATAAAAGTGCGCGTTTAAAAAAAAAAAATAAATAAATAAAAATAAAAATAAATTGTTGAATAATGCCTACAATTTCCATAACCTAACGACATACACACTTATGTACATATATGGAAGAAACCCAAAATAAGCATTAAAACCCTTCTACCATAGCAGAATTTCACCAACACCACCAGGAAATCCTCGAAAGGCCTTTCAGCGATTCCGGATGAGTGGGTAAGTCAACTCATTTCATATGTGCTAAATATATCTGTGTATGTGTGTCTAACTTTATTTTCTGCCAACCGGAGCGTAGAAATGTTGACTAATTATGCATAATGCTAATACGCATCATATTGTTGTTCTCCGTTTGCTTTGCATTGTGTGTTGTTGCATTTTGGCTGGGCTTAGGCAAATTTAAGCAATCGTATAACACTTAATTCATGTGTATAACAGTCTACCGCTGGCTACGTTGTTGTTGCGGTTTATACAATTGCTTTGACTCTGCTTACACCTTCCTATTGCTGTCCTCACAGTGAGTTTGACAAACACACGTATGTACATACATAAATTTGTTTTTTTGTTTTTTTCGCCAACGGGACGAAGTTCCAAAAACCAGTTTTGTTGATATCATAATTGGAAACTCAAGCTGAATTATGTTATTATGAATTTTAATTTTCATTGAGAGCGTGTTAACAAATAGNGTTATGAATTTTAATTTTTATTGGGAGCGTGCTAACAAATAGAAAAATTGTGAGTAGGTTGATGTAGCCAAAAAAAAAAGTGTAATGATATATAAATTACATGCGATAAAATTTTTGTGCGATTTGAATTAAAGGCGAATTTCCGATAGAAGAATAAGCAGACATTTCTGGAGTTAATTTACACAAGAAAGGAAAAGTTCATCACTACCTGAAATTAAAATTTGTTTCCAGGTTTAAAAATTTTCCGCTCCTATTCATAGTATAGCTTTGTAAAATCTGGGGTATAAGATTTAGAGTATAAGATTTAGTTCTTCTTCTCTTCTTAATTGGCGCTGTAACCGCCTAAGCGATTTTGGCCGAGTCCAGCACGCCAGTCATTTCTCTTCTGTGCTAACTGACGCCAATTGAAAATGCCAAGTGAAGCCAAGTCCTTCTCCACCTGGTCTTTCCAACGCAGAGGAGGCCTTCCTCTTCCTCTGTTCCCAGCATCGCGGCCCGCGTTGAATATTTTCAGAGCAGGNTTCTGGGGTCATAAACCCTTTAACGTTCATTCTTTTATTGCATTTCATTGCAGCGTATGCGATGACATATGATCACAAGACAAACCCAAGTGGAAGGTCCAAAAGCAATTGAAACCAAAATAGTTTGACACATTTACCAAATGTGTTAGTCATCGATTGGATATTGTTTTCAACGCTATATAAGTAGAAGTAAGTTCATAAGTAGTTCAGTTACTGAAAATCATTCAATAAACACTGTTGATTTTAAAACCTAATAAAACATAAACACTTTTCATTTTTAAAAATCTAACTTGCTCTTTGGCACTCACCCATAGTGACAAGACAAGATTAGATTGGATAGACGGCTTTCTTGAGAGCTCTGTCCACAGCACAATCTATATAAGGCTAAGCACTTGATGGCAAAGTAAGGCCATCTATTTCAATCCTTACCCAAAGGATATTAAAAGTGGTGAAAGTGCGTGTGTGAAAACAGAGGTCTTTGGCTAAATAAGGAGAAAACAAAAAGTATCCTCGCCAAAAAAGACGAATAATGCCGATCTAAGAAAGTATTTCTAAAAAAGATGGAATACATTTTTACGGGCAAAGAATAGAAATAAGTATCCTCTCTGGAGGAGAAAAAATTAGAAATCTAAATCCGCGTTATCGATCGGTTAGTCATAAAAAATTCGGTCAATTTAAAAACCCGTGTTTAAAATGAACAGTGATTGTGTGCACTTTAAATAATGCATAGCTTCCAAATTACAAGCAAATGTACCACACAAAATAACAATTTAAATGCGTAAAATTAAATAAAC
>NW_016166433.1:696-8392 GCF_001687245.7 Rhagoletis zephyria | reverse complement strand
TTTTCATTGGGCGGGGTTTTAACGTGGCGGGACCCAAACCCAGCGCACGCGAAGTTTTACGCCTTCTCACTTTAGCTCGCTCCCAAACGGGTGTTTGGTTGCTACCCAGAGGATACGTGGATATAAATATCCGGACGTTGTGAGCTGCGATTTGAACCGTACGCACAAGAATCGCTTCTGGCCACTCCCAGGTGAATGGCAGTCAAAAGTTTTCGACTTGTGCGCACGGAACCATCCTCCGACTTAATTATAGTGGAATAAATAATATAAGTTAATACATATGTACATCAGAATGTGCTAATTGCCTCTTTTATTCCTTGGTAATGTGGGCCGTTTAAAGAATGTACGGGCTTTTGGGTATATATTGGTGCAACCAAAAGCATAGGTAGGGAGGGTAATGAAAAGCACCCAGTATCGTGCCTACATCTTGTGATACTCCTGGCCTTTTAAATGACTTTCCATTAGTACCGGTTTATTGTATAAATTTTGTTCTTCCCGTTTTTGTCATTTCTAGATTTTTTTTAAAGAAAAGTGTTTAAAAGGGACTCTGATAATAAAATGTTTTGTAATGCGCTGGTTCAAGGAATGCCAAGAATCCCCCCGCCCGACTGTTAGCTAGTTCATGAATGGGTCCCGACCGGCATACACTTTTCCAGCAACCAAATTATGGGTTTTGAGAGACAAACTTTCTTCCGTGATTGCTTACAACGACAGTAGGTAGAAGTTGCGGTTCTTCCTCTGCAAATTACCTGTGGCATACCCACTCCATCCTTGGATTCATTACCCACACTCGTTAAAGATGTAGATGCGCAATGTAGTGGGGGCGAAGTCCGAGTAGAATCTCTGCGCCTTTTGGTACAATTACAGCAATAAATTGCTTTGTCAGATTTACGTAGGAAATCAACATCAGTTTGCGTTAAATTAACACATTTCAAATGAAAAATTTCGTTACAATTAGAGCACTGAATTTATTCTGACCACGCTCAACTTTTTGCCGACATGAACAAGGCATTATTAAAGTGTCCGAGTAAGATAAAAATAAAAAGTTATAACTTTACTCTCGCACAAAACAAATAAAGAACTTAGCCTGGTACAGAGCTTAGCGTGTGCACGTCCGAACAGCTTCACTTTCACTCATTTTGGCAAGTTCATNGTTACAATTAGAGCACTGAATTTATTCTGACCACGCTCAACTTTTTGCCGACATGAACAAGGCATTATTAAAGTGTCCGAGTAAGATAAAAATAAAAAGTTATAACTTTACTCTCGCACAAAACAAATAAAGAACTTAGCCTGGTACAGAGCTTAGCGTGTGCACGTCCGAACAGCTTCACTTTCACTCATTTTGGCAAGTTCATTAGAATCGTTACTTGATTATCGACCAGTACACTTTCATTTTCGTATCTTGATTTGAGTGCTTCCTAAGCCAGACTGAAATTGTCGTCATTTAGTGCGAATTGTTTAACTATACTACCTTGCTTGACCTTTTGTTTTGTACCTGAGGTGGTACAGTTTTTGTGCTTGAGACAGTTGTGGATGGTTTATGTACACGGCCGTAAACATGTCCCGGAAGGACGGCCATTCTTCATAACCTCCGTGAAATACTTCTGTATCACATGCTGGCACTTTGAGGTATATGTCTGAGCTTGCTTCCTGCGCTTGGGGTAATTCTACTCTCTGGGGTGGAGTAGGTGCGCTGATTGATTTTAATAATTTAAGTTGATCGGAAATCATAGCTTTTGTTTCTTCATATTGGTCAAGGCAGGTTTCGTATTTGGCCGAAGCCGAAGCTTTAAAATTTGCGGGAAAAACGGAATCATCCGTTTCGATAATTGTATCGTATGCCGCTGGAAGTCGGATCCAAAAATTGTCAAGATTGTGGTTTTTTATCTCTAGAACCGATACCGAGTTATCTTGTATTGGGGCGGAGGATAATCTAGTGCAGTATTTTGTTTGACTGTCACTATCTGAATGTTGTTAGCTGTTGGGAGTAAAGCATTTTATCGCTAATAAGCAGTGATTTGCAGATGACCGTACTGTAGGTTTTTGTGTATGTTATGGGATGCTGTTAGTACGCGCTACGTAGTACTTTGATGGGATATGTACTTTTTGATGTTTTTATATCCGAGCGCACTTGTGCGCAAGGGTATATTAATTTTGTTCACATAACGGTTGTTTGTAACAGCCAAAACGAATCGAGATAGATATAGACAAATGTATACATAAATGATCAGGATGAAAAAATAAATCGATTAAGCCATGTCTGTCTGTCCGTCCGTCCGTGTACACGATAACTCGAGCAAAAATTGAGATATCTCAACGAAATTTGGTATGTAGGTTTCCCTTAATCCAAGGTAGGTTGGCATTGAAAATGGGCGAAATCGGACTGTAACCACGCCCACTTCCCATATAACGGTAATTTAGAGAAATACAAAATCTTCGATAAATCAGTAAATATTGAAGCTAATTTATTCAAAATTTATGCTTTTAAAAATTCTTTACCAAGAAATACTTTTATGGTAAAATTTTGGAAAATTGGCGGGGCACCGGCCACTTATGATCACATATATGTATATCGGTAACCTTTCTACCAATTTGTTCCAAACTCGGTGTGGTTATTGTGCTTGCCACATGAAAGCAAAGCGTTGAAAATTATTGAAATCGGACTAAAATTACGGCCGCTTTTCATATAACGGTAAATTTCAGAAATGCTTGAAACTTCAATATTTCGAAATTGAAGGACGCCAATTTACTCAAAATTGATACACCCCGGCTTACCATCTAGCGGTAGGTTTCGAAAAGGTGAAAAAACATATATTTAATACTTGCGCCGGGTATTTAATGTTCGGCTCCGCCCGAATTTAGACTTTCTTACTTGTTATATGTGAATTTTTAGGGCACTAGCAACAGTAATAAATATGGATAATAACATATGTATGTAAAAATGCAAACTTTTTGCTGTTATTTACTTTTTTTTTGTCTGAACTTCGTTAAGTCAGTTAGCAATTAAATAGCTTTTTCGCGCGAAATTTTTTTCCTTGTTCTTATAGTTCTGACTTGTTTCCTGCTGCTTATTTTTTATGCAATCCTGCTTTTGCTTAATGTTTGTACAAACAGTAGTTGCAGTAAATACTTTAATTTGTTTTGTTTCTTTTGGGTTTGGTTTGTGTTTATAAACACGAGAAATAAGCTAAGCAGAAATATTAGTTAATATGTATTTGCATGCGAATGTATATTTGTTTATTTTTTTTTGTGTTTTTAACACTTAACCGCTTGACTGTAAAAATATGTACTGAGGTATGTATATATCAAATAAAACACCTCTTTGAGCTAAAATTTTCGAGTGACGAAAGCTGAACTATAAACACAAAATTTATGATATCAATTTCGTGACGAAAATTATACGCATTTTTTAACTGTCTTTCAAAAGTAGGGAAAATCTTTTTTATTCATACGAATCGTTGGAAAAGTTCTGTTTTTTTTTAGTTGTGTTTCTAGCAGTAAACGGAAGTTCGCAACGTTCCGAATAAATAAAAAAAGATTTTCCGTACGTTTGAAAGGCAGTTAAAAAATGCGTATAACTTTCGTCACGAAATTGATATCATAAATTTTGTGTTTCTAGTTCAGCTTTCGTCACTCGAAAATTTTACCTCAAAGAGGTGTTTTATTTGATATCAATTATTTTGGGGTAGCAAATTTAAAATCGACGAAAATACAAACAATAAACTAAATGTTTTATTTTTCTCAAATAAATTGCTAAAAATATTCTCTAAATCTAAATTATGTATTCAAATCGATGTGTCCATTGAAACACATAGTTTTTCGAATACGGAATAAAGCGAAAAAGGATGATCAAGGATATGATGATATCAAGGATGATATGTATTCGAAAAAATTAAAAAAAAAAAAAAATATGAGAAATGATAAAAACTTATCAACTTGGTACCAACTTTGGATACAATAAACAACTGTATTCGTCTGATTGCCTTAGTTTAATTGTTGTTAAGATTTCTACTGGGTGTGGGGCGCACACATGTGTTTTTTTTTAAGAAGTTTTACTTCTATCACGTGTACGGTGTTGCACTCGTGCTATTAAACTAATGATTTTTTTCTCAAGTAGTTTTGCTCAGTGGCAATTTATACATATGTATGTAGTAGTAGCCGCACATTGGGTGAACTAAATGCATTCATACATACATATTTATGTACAACTATAGGTAAATACCAGGTAGGTTAAGTGCGGGTGATAAACCCATGTAGCATAGTTAAATACTGTGTACATACCTGCAGTTAAAATGGGGAAGAATGTTACAATTTCGGCATGTGACTGAAAAAACTCTAAAATACACACAAATTATGGTTTCCAAGACATGTACGAAGTGATTAGCACAGCTGCATCCTTCAACTTGTCAACTCGCGGGAAATTCCCGATTTGCAGGGAATTTCGGTTTAAGTGGCAATCGGGGAATGAGCGATTTTTTTTCGGGGAACTGGGTATGTTATTTTTATATCTTAAAGTAACCAAATTAGACGGATATGTTAATTTTTAACCATTTGACCCTTTTTGGAGCGACATTTTTTCAATTTGAATAGCAATATCTCCACAACAAGAGTTTTCCCAGATATAAGCTATATACCAGATGAAAGCTAAGGTTTTGCGCTAGACTTGTGGAAACCTAGAATAAAATCGACTGACCAGTTTTTGAGAAAGTGCCCGAAATCTCTATTTTCAGCAGCCCGATTTTTAGTTTTCAGGCGATAACGTTATGGCGTATTTATATTTTATAAACACAAAAGATAGCGTTAGATAGCTTGTTTGAAGACCCTTCTGCCTCAGTGGTAGTTTAAAAAATTGCTTTTTTTCGAATTTCAGGCAGCAGCCAAGCCCACACAGGCATACGAATCAAAACATCCTGGAACAAAACCTTCTTAGTTTTTTCGGGACACACTCTGCAAGACCTATCCAACGATATATCAAGCATGTCGATTGGACGTTTGGATAAAAACTTCCAAATCTCGTGTATATATAAGCGAGTCATTTCAGCATGCTACTGTGGCTGCTTTCGTCACTCGCGCGCACTGCCGTTCCCTTTTCAAGCTTCATAAACGATTAACCGGACTCTTAAAAATTATGCTAAAGTGCTGCGAAACAAAAAAAGTTTTTTTTGCTTTTGCCGGTTTAAGGGGACATGTGGGTACACCCAACATATTTAGTGTTATTCTATAACCCAATACCTTTCAAACGATACCTTGTATATTAAGTTCCGGCTACTAGTCGGAAAGATATAGAGGTAAATGTGTTTTGGTTCGTGTCTCCACTACGAGATGCTTTGGTATGTATGAGGCGTCTGTACGTACCTTCATTTAATTTTTTTCAGACTTTCATGAATTAAAGTACGAAAAAAACTAAGAAGGTTTTGTTCCAGGATGTTTTGATTCGTATGACCTTGTGGGCGTGGCCGCTGCCTGAAATTCGAAAAAAAGCAATTTTTTAAACTACCACTGAGGCTGCACTACTCAGTCCACGTCATTGATGTGGATATCAGTAGAAGGGTCTTCAAACAAGCTATCTAACGCTATCTTCTGTGTTTATAAAATATAAATATGTAATAACGTTATCGGGCTGCTGAAAATATACATTTCGGGCATTTTCTCAAAAACTGGTCAGTCGATTTTATTCTAAGATTCCACAAATCTAGCCCAAAACCTTAGCTTTCATCTGGTATACAGCTTATATCTGGGAAAACTCTTGTTGTGGAAGGTCCATGAAGGGTCAAATGGTTAAAAATTAACATATTCGTCTAATTTGGTTACTTTAAAATAAAAAAGTAACATACCCAGTTCCCCGAAAAAGAATGCCCATTACCCGATTGCCATTTAAACCGAAATTCCCTGCAAATTGGGGATTTTCCCGCGAGTTGTCAAGTTGAAGAATGTAGCTGTGCTAATAACTTCGTACATGTCTTGGAAAGCACAATTTATGTGTATTTTAGAGTTTTTCAGTCACATGCCGAAACTGTAACATTTTTTCCCATTTTAATTGCAGGTATGTAAGTCAACAGCAGACCACACATAACGGTTTAAATACATATTGTAAACAATAAAGTTCAAATACAGAAAGCATATTCCCATACTCAGTTTTTAATTAAAATCATAAAGCAACAACCTCTGGAATTTAATATCACATATTGAACTAAAATAACAAATAGCCAAAATGCTGACAGCAGCATTTTTGCATTCTTAATTAAATTCTTTGCGATCGAAGATCAAACCAAAAGACCACACAGCGGCATTGTAGCCAATGTAAACATAACCGCATTCCAATATCCCAGAACACATAACGTGCAACAATGTCTTTTCCGTTCATTCTGTAAACTTTTGATTAACCCTCCATTAGGCGCATGGGTTCTATTCACGCGGTTAGTCGCGTGGATTACAATAGGAGTCCAACTTCTTTGGCTGCTATAATATTTTATTTAAAAAAAAAATTATATTTGTTTCCAATAAATGTTTATTTATATTATTTTATACGTCTCAAACATATTTTGACTTTGGTTTTATCTAACTTTTATGAGAGAAATATTAAAACAGGCAATGCGTGTTGTTTTGAGCCGTTTAATAGAAGGTTCTTAAGAATTATTGCAAATTCAAAGTATGCAATAAAAATAGCTAAACTAATTTCACATTTTTATTTTAAATAATAGACTTAATACAAACTGAACAGTGAAGAAATATAAAAGCATATAAACGAGGAAATACAAGTCAAATATGGAGCATGTTTTTCTCTGCCAAATAAGCGATGCTCTCATCTCTCATATAATTCTTACATGCATATTTATTTACCACGATTGAGAGAAAATGTGTTCTATCATTTTTGAATATTTACTACGTGTTTGGCAAATATTTCTTGTGGACTTCGCCGAAAGCAATTTTCTGGCATGTCGGCTGGTGCAGGCTATAAATCTTTTCTATACAAAGTAGATGCCGTCCTCGACGATCAACTTCTCTTGACATATTAGTAATCGGTGTTCAGTTTGCGGTTTTACTAGCTCCCAAGCAATAATTTCCAAATTATAAAAAAACTAAGCTTATCTTCATCTTCTTCATCCATAGAACTTTCTTCTGTTTCCAAATGTATCTTTTTTGCATCAGAAATTTCAATTTCCATGTAAAACAACATATGACATATCTATAGTGAAATATTTGTTGTACATACTGAATAGCCTTAACATTGCTTATAAACAAAGTTAAATTCTTAGATATGCGAAAATAGCCAAATACAAAACAAAAAGTTAATGTTAGTTTATGGAAACACTGAAATGTATAGACCCGAAATCGTTGGAATTTGCACTACAAAAAAGTTATAAAATTCAATGCTAATTTATAATGAACAAAGTCAAAATTTTTTTATGGACTTAAGATTTGTTTTTTGGAATTATAAAACTTATCTCAGTGTTCAAACAGACAAACTTCCAAAATGTGCACTTGGCAAAAAATGTTACATAATTAGGCGCGTGGATTACAATTGTAGTCCACTCGTATTCAACTGTGGCTAAAAGTGGTAAATGTGGGCCTAGCCCCTCAATTTTATACTAAGTGAGCACTTTTGTATATCATCGATATCTATTCAAGCGGGCAATGTCATCTTCCATCCAAGTTTTAATTGGTCCCTGCTAAAAGATGTGTGGATTACATA
>NW_016166433.1:0-671 GCF_001687245.7 Rhagoletis zephyria | reverse complement strand
TTATATTTGTTTCCAATAAATGTTTATTTATATTATTTTATACGTCTCAAACATATTTTGACTTTGGTTTTATCTAACTTTTATGAGAGAAATATTAAAATAGGCAATGCGTGTTGTTTTGAGCCATTTAATAGAAGGTTCTTAAGAGTTATTGCAAATTCAAAGTATGCAATAAAAATAGCTAAACTAATTTCACATTTTTATTTTAAATAATAGACTTAATACAAACTGAACAGTGAAGAAATATAAAAGCATATAAACGAGGAAATACAAGTCAAATATGGAGCATGTTTTTCTCTGCCAAATAAGCGATGCTCTCATCTCTCATATAATTCTTACATGCATATTTATTTACCACGATTGAGAGAAAATGTGTTCTATCATTTTTGAATATTTACTACGTGTTTGGCAAATATTTCTTGTGGACTTCGCCGAAAGCAATTTTCTGGCATGTCGGCTGGTGGAGGCTATAAATCTTTTCTATACAAAGTAGATGCCGTCCTAGACGATCAACTTCTCTTGACATATTAGTAATCGGTGTTCAGTTTGCGGTTTTACTAGCTCCCAAGCNTCGGCTGGTGCAGGCTATAAATCTTTTCTATACAAAGTAGATGCCGTCCTCGACGATCAACTTCTCTTGACATATTAGTAATCGGTGTTCAGTTTGCGGT
>NW_016166432.1:19071-24303 GCF_001687245.7 Rhagoletis zephyria | reverse complement strand
TGCAAAAATTAAGTCTGAGCTTAAGCTCACTTTTTATGCATAAGGCCCACTGTGTTAGCATAATTGTGTTATTGCTACCTATCAACCCTTCGCTCGAATTTGCTATTTTCTTATGGTTTGCGATTATTGGCGGCGAGAACACTCAACACAGCAGAGTGTGCTATGTGTGCTAAAAACCAGGGACGTGAACCGGATGAAAAATTTGGTCGGTTCGGTTCACCGGTTCGAACCGTTTTTGCACTTTTAGATGGGTTCGTCAAAGCGGTTTTTTTGATCTTTGAACCGGGATTTTTGTTCAGTTCAACGGTTCGAGAAACAAAAAAATAACGCGCAAGTTTAAGTGTCAAGTGTCAAGTGTAACAATGCGCAAGGTAAGGGCGAGATGGGTTGCCTTTACATTTGATATTGTCACATAGTAAACAAACATGGCAGGTATTACCATGTTTAACAAAAAGAAAAAAAATATCTATTGAAAATTGGTTGAAAGGAACCTTTAAACCTTCATAGAAAGTGGTGCGGTTTTCGGTTCGGATCAAACATTTATGGAAAATTTCGGTTCGGTTAATGGTTCAGTTAATTAATAGAAAAAACGCGGGTTTCCGGTTCAAAGCCGGTTCACGTCCCTGCTAAAAACACTTCCCAGTTTGTGCTTTCATATTGTGCCAAGTGTGCTACAGTGCTATCGTTTAATCGAAAAGTGTGCCTGTGCACACATTTTTTTATTTTGTTGTTTTATTTAATTTTTTTTATTCTATAATTTTATTTTATTTTATCTTTTTTTAATTTGTTTGCAAACTTCCGGTTTCTGTGAAAAATACGCCGTTATACACACAATATCACTTCCGGAAATTCCTTAAGTTTTTATAAGCTCTACCATACAAAAGTATGTTAATTAACTTCTGAACACTCACCGTCAGCATCGACTTCATTTATCATGTCTTGCAGTTCGGCTTCTGTTGGATTTTGTCCTAGTGATCGCATCACTGTGCCCAATTCTTTTGTCGTGATGGTGCCATCACCATCTTTATCGAAGAGCGAGAATGCCTCTTTGAATTCAGCGATTTGTTCTTCTGTCAGTTGGTCAGCCTGGAAAAGAGGAAGAAGAAAAAGGTTAGAAAAAATTAAAGTGATAATCGGGATCCGCATACAAATTTTGCACGCAAATTCAACAACGATATGATCCTGATAGAGATCTGGTTCAATTATTATCCCGTCTGTTTGTTTTGTTTCACTGATAATTCGCAAAGTTTGGTAGCCGTGACAAATGAATTCATACACAAACAGACATTCTGCCATTGTTTCTTATAACTTGCTTCAAATAAATAGCCTTTATGTTATATGTACATTTATTTAAATAGATATCTCGTAAATATAATTTTTTCCAATTTAGTGAGGTAGTTTCTATAATTTCTTTATCCCCGTGCTAGTAGTATAAAGTTAGTGACACTGCGCTTTATAACCAAAGAAAACACGACTATTGTCGCATGTGTAAACGAAAAGAGAGTGTGGGTCGTTCATGTAACAGAGTGCATAAACTTATAAGATTATCTGCTTGATAAAGTTATCGGTTTAGATGAATACCACTAATATAATTTATGATTGTCTAAAAAATTTACTACAGATGCGTAAACGAATATGTAAACTTAAGTATACTCCATAAGTATAGGGCTCCTAAAGAGCTCATTTATGAGGGAAAAGCTCCGATATAAGAAGGTTGAGCTATAAAGAGTCTTTTAGGATCCTTTTGGTTAGCCGGGTTATGTATGTACATATACATACATATGTACATATGTGTATGGCCTCGCGTCAATTATTTAATACTAGGTTTACATATAAGTAGATTATCCTAATTTTCGAGCTCAACTCCCTAGTCTGTAATTAGAAAGAGGTTAGCCATACAAAATTCACCGATAACTTTTCGGTATCCAACCTAGTTTTATCGATAATTTTTGCGAAGAGTAGTGTTACCGTTGTGCAAATAAAGTATCAAATTGACACTTTTTGGAGATCGATGCCCCCTGACACCGATTTTATAAAAAAAAATCTTTTTTAAACGTTTCTTAAAAATCATGCGACTTTTGCCCCTTTTCTTTAATTTAAAATTCTATATACACATTTTGACAATTTTTTCATAAATTATATTTTTCTTACGTGTTTAAAAATACTTTTAGTATTTACTTTTCAAAGGCACCTTAAAAATTTCACCTCTGGCTAAATTTTTACTGATTTTTACCTTTTTATTGTGTCAAACATTTTCAGCAAAAATGTTTAAATGAATTAATGCACAGTTTTTGTAGCTTAGCATTTCCCAAAAGTTAGTTGTATTAAATTTATTTTGGTGACTCCCGGTACAAACAAATAATTTGCGATAGTTCATATATATACAAACTTAAAAGGCTACACTTTGTTATAACAATTGTTATCTACTAATATTGCTTTTTTGTATATGAAGTGTTATATAGATGTAAGTACATTTTCAGCTGCAATTTCGTTTCCATAATAAATGCAAAACATGCTTATTGCGTCTTTTTAATACATATATCCCTCATGAATAGGTTTTTATTTTAAGAGGAAAACTATGTTTGACAGAAAATGATGGGGCGTACTCATAGATAGATGAAAAGAAGTCTATTCTAAGCAGCTTTTGACAGATTTTACGTTAAAAATTGTGTCAAAAGGCTATAACTAATCTTACGAGTGGATGCTATTTCGAAATTTTAAATAATGAAAGTCTTTATGTACTACATACATGGTATAAACGATTTGAATGACTTAAAAACACTATTCTCGGCTGTGACTCTTTTTTGGGGCTTTCGAAGAATTTTCAGCATTAACCCAGAAGAGGAGAAATGCCAAATGTAAAAGTAAACAAAAATGGACGCTAGCAAGGAAAGGAGGTTTGCAAAGGTATTTTTAATTAAATATTGAGTTAAAATATATTTAAATCGCTTTATATAGCAGAAAAAAGAGATCACGGTGGCACAGAGAAGAAAAAATAAAGTTTCCTTGAGATGGGAGAATAACAAGCACAATAAGCATGAGGGCTAATAATCTAAGATTTGCCTGTGTAAACAGGGTGATTAATAAACGAGCTTTGATTGAGATTATATTTATATGTAAACATACTTTAAGATAAGTATTAAAAACAGCATTCTTAAACATAGTATGTACATACTATAGGGCCATTTTCACAGTCATTAGTTAACTAATATACTAATGTTAAACCACCACTTTTCATTTCATAGTATCAATTTGACCAATAGTTAAAAACAGCTGTTTTCCTTTTATTTAACTAATGACTGGGAAAATGGCCCATAGACGCATGTTTCGGCTTTAGCATTGAAGTGTTTATTTAAGTACAATATGACGTTAAAGCCACGTAGGAAAGCAAAGCGATAAAAAAGCAATAATTGCTTTTATTTATTGATTTAAAAGCATTCTTTATATAAATTACAGCTTATCGTTTGTTTTTTTCAAGGTAATTTTGCTGTTCCTAATCGCCACTAAATCGCAATTAGTAGCTAATAACATTAAAATCCTCAGACCAAAAATAACATTCCCCCGAAATAGTAAACGTAATAACAAATGAAACGTGCGTTCGATCATACCAAAAATCATATCAAAATACAATTACCACTATACCATTTTCCAGCGCCTGTTTTTTTTACTAAAACTCAGCCTAATCCAAACTTAGAACTGTTGACGACACACGCTTGCCAGTAAGCAAAAACAAACCGATTGGCTAACGTCACTCATAAAAAAAAACATGATTGAAAAACAATGCTGATAAGGAGGAAACTTGTTTGGCAACCAGAATTAAAAAAAAAAATTAACATTAAACCGCGTGACTGACGTTAGAATTTTACTTTGCTTCTTTGCCAGCTATTAGCTTCGTAGCTAAAACCGCAAACAAACACTCACCATTATGTACTAAATGTTTAAATCCTCGTATTTTAGAAAAAAGCACACACGAGCAATAAATATGTTATCGAAATATAAGAATCTTTTTATTTTATTGGTTCTGCGTATTATATTTAATTAGTTGATATGTTTATTCCTGTTGATTCACCGGTCAGCAGTTGAAACGGTACAGAAATTGTCGCAACGAAAGATAAGACGGCCACGATTTGGACAGAGGTGCTGTTGTTAGTAGATTGTAGAAAGAAAGGAGAAGTGGCAAATTGGAATTTCGACGAGCTTGATAAATTCAGTTTAAACAGCTTTTTTACCGCCACGTAAACACACACGCTCCCTCACCCACTGCACTCTTCAAAAACACGAGGCGATGCAACAGCGACAACGACAACTACGCGAGTTCAAGGGCTATGCGGCGACAATTTGTTATCTTTGAAGTACCACAATGAATATTTTATTTTCAGTTTTCTTATTTCTTTTGTTTTCTTTCAGACAGCACTTCCGTTGCGCGTTCTCTAGTCTTCAAATATAAGAACGTGTTTGTTGTGGCAAACTGTTTTCTTTTTGGAGCAAAGCTTTTGTTTCGCTTCTTATGTCAGTTTGCTTTAATTTCTGCAGCTGACTGATTGACAATTGTGAAAACTCTAGAAGTGGCTGTCGAAAAATTGATGCTTGAATCACAGTTTGCCACATTAAACACCTGAATTTATCGAAGGCAGGAAGAGGATGTGCTGAATGCTGAATAAAGGAAACGAGTGGAGTAACGAACGAATAATGCATAGTTTTAAGAATTTCGAAAAAAAGAAAAATGCATCAAACGTATTTAAAAACAGCGCACATCCAAATACGGCAACTAACGTCAAATATATGTACATACATAAAAGATAGATAGCAAGCAAGCAAATAAAATGTGAATATAAACAACATACAAAACAGATTGTAATGCAGATATGTAACTACAAAATAAATCACAAAATATGTACATACGTGAAACAGACACCTACTATTATTTGCTAAAAATATGCGCAATTCGGTGTTGAGTTTCCGTTAAGCTCTTTTTGACAACAAAAACTACCAGAGTCAGCAGCAGCGGACTGACGTCAACGGGTGGGCCAGACATAAGCATTGGAGTGGTGAATACAAATGTGCTATGTATTCTTATGTGCATACGTACATACATATGAAACTAGATACTCAACAGTTAATCACATATGTACATAAATATTTATTAGGTATATGTACATAAAACTCCACAAAACAATTTGGTGTATGCGGATAATGGTAGTTGCGACAAATAACGCATAATAAATTTAAAAA
>NW_016166432.1:8443-12764 GCF_001687245.7 Rhagoletis zephyria | reverse complement strand
ACATATAATGTACGGACATCGGCCTGTTACAATTTTATATGTATAGATTTCAAAAAGTACAATAAAAGTTTGTTCCATTTTATATGTGCCTTCAAGTCTTTTGTGTTAACAAATTGCTTAAGGTACGAGGGGGCTGACAAAAGTTCGGTAAGCTTGAAAAAAATGCTAAAATATTTTTAATTTGTTATTTTAATGGTTATTTTTTATATTTACCTGCAATAACTTCAACACTGCTCAAAAGAGTCCTCAAATGGCATTTTTGTGTAGCTTCTTAGTTTTTACGATAACCGCATTAACTCTCTGTATTGCTCTGGAAAACATAATAGTCGTTTCTATTTCCCTAACAAATTTTCGAGCTTTTTCATTAAGCAGAGTTTAGTATACAAACCATGGGACAGTTTCTGTCTGACCAAAATCTAACAGCTACAATTTTGGCTCTGGTGAGCTAACCCGCAAATAGCAATGTAAAGTAGAACCCCTGAGTAGGTGACGGGATTTCTAACACCTTTTCGTTAGTCCTCTTCTCACCTCCTTCGCCATCGAACCAGAAGACTTGAAAGCAATACTTGACGTGACAGGGGACTTTGTAATTTTTAGATTTTCCAAAACAACATACATCATCAATTTACTGAACTTCTTTTAGTCCCTTCTACTCTATAGGTATCGTGCAAGTTATATACATATGTACATTAGGGTGGTCCAAAATTGCATGTGGGGGAAAAGTAAAGACGGAATTTTAATGCATTCATCCCATAGGATTGTTCTATACCGAATCAATATTTTTCGGTCGGAAAACTTTGTTTCTCTTCAGGAGACTGCCAATAATAATACCCCATAGTCTTTTTTGAGGTTATAGGGGTCCTATGAAAAATAGGTGATAATAGAAATTGGTTTCACAAACAATTGGGTATTGGTATGATTTGCAAGAATTCGATAACATTTATACGAAAAGTTTTTTTCCCATGTAAAATAGATACATACCTACATAGATTGAAAACTTGAGCGCTTTAAGCGACCTCTAAATATTTTTTCAAAATAAAAAAAACAACAGGGATATAATTTTTTTCGTTTAGGAAAAATGCTAGGGAGTGAGAGCGTAAAAATTCCGACTTTACTGTTTTTGCACCATCCTAGTATACATATGTATGTATTTATGTACTATGGACTGTATGCACGTGCATCCAACAAACTCGTCAAGAATGCTTAAAATAATGCAGCAATGCTCAAATGTAACAGCTGTTTTTTCCTTGCTCTGTTCAACTCCAAAGATAAGCAGCAGCTGACAATTCTTGTGCAATGTTTTATATGTGTGTACATATGTACATATCCATATACATATGTATGTACAAACATAATATGTATATATGTACATATTGCGTGGCAGGCGCCTTGACAATATGAAAAATTCTCTGTAGCTGGTGCGTGTTGTAACAATGAGTTGAGTGTACACCATCAGTTAAACCACATTTTATTTATGGGTGTATTAAATAATACCTATTACATATGTACATATACATACATAAGTACATCCTACATTTGCACGTTAGATCATCGATTAGCAGCAATAAATTTCATTGAACAGGAATTTATTGCAAAACTACCATATAAAGCGTTTGAATTTGACAATTATAATTTCCCTTGTTATCTTATCAGTGGGCTGCCAAAAAATTTAATCATGCCAATTATAGCAAGGCGCATTGTATTTTATCTGCACTCGGATTTTAAATATGCGTCTTATGAAACAACAGATACAAAATATAATTCTTAGTTTTATTTTCAATAAAGCTATGTAGGTGTGCATTAGGGTGGTCACNGCCTTGACAATATGAAAAATTCTCTGTAGCTGGTGCGTGTTGTAACAATGAGTTGAGTGTACACCATCAGTTAAACCACATTTTATTTATGGGTGTATTAAATAATACCTATTACATATGTACATATACATACATAAGTACATCCTACATATGCACGTTAGATCATCGATTAGCGGCAATAAATTTCATTGAACAGGAATTTATTGCAAAACTACCATATAAAGCGTTTGAATTTGACAATTATAATTTCCCTTGTTATTTTATCAGTGGGCTGCCAAAAAATTTAACCATGCCAATTATAGCAAGGCGCATTGTATTTTATCTGCACTCGGATTTTAAATATGCGTCTTATGAAACAACAGATAAAAAATATAATTCTTGGTTTTATTTTCAATAGAGCTATGTAGGTGTGCATTAGGGTGGTCACAAAACGGAGAAGGTTATCAGTTCGTCGGATTTTTTTTTTTACTTTGGACCTCGTTGACCGATTTCTATAATTCTTTTTTAAAAGGAAAGGTGTTACCTCACAGGTAGTCCCATACTAATTTGGTTTAAATCCGATCATTGGATCATGAAGAAATTAACGATAATTGTACAATTTTTATATGACAATTGAAGTGGGTTTTGTTTTTTGATTAAAAATTACTTGTTTTTCTATAAAAAAATACCTCGCAACCTTCAAATTGTATACAAAATTTAGAAAAATTCAAAAAAAATTCATCCAAATTTTTAACTTTTTAAACTGATTCTTTAGAACATTTTTGGGTGTGCAGTTTTATACAACTTTAGTCCAATGAAGAGCAAGTTTGAACCAGCTAAAAAATCACGTTGATTTTTGAGATTTTTTTCCACTGCTTTTGCGCTTTTTTATATAACATGTGCAGTTTAAAAAACTGGCATTGATTTTTTGAAAATTTGTGGCGAACGGTCTCCCGCATTTTATTTCATAAGAAATTCATGCTCATGTGGAAAAAAAGTGCAAATATCCATCACAAAAAAAAAATATATCAAAACTCCACAAAAAAATAAATAACTAAAAAACATAATGAATATTTAAAAAAATAAATACGTGGTCATTAGTTTGAGTCACTGTATTTATTTATGTATCTGAAAGATTTACTCACAAAACAATACGAATAACTTACGAAGATTATAAATGACCCAAAAGTCCTCTCAAAGTTAGCTTACGAAGTTGTTTATTTCGTATGGGGATCGACCCAGTCTAATACACATCCTAAATATTTGAATTGATCATACAAATTCCTTATGTTATCTACAAGCGTTAATAACAAGTTTTAATTCTTAAAAAAATTAATGAGTAAAATAAATATTGCGAGAAAAGAAATTGAAAGCAAATGCGTATAATAAGAATTGGCCATAAAAAATTGTATTTAAATGAAAATAATACAAGATCGCAAACCCTAAATCAAAAACAGTCACAACTCAAAATTTTTCAAATTTGATTTTTTCGCCTTATAACAGTTCACAGACCACTTCGGTATCACTGTTTTCTTTCACTGGGAACATACTATGACTATTTTTGTTTTGCTTTGGCTGGAAGGTTTTTTGTCTCTAATGAACTTTTGGGATTTTTTGACATACCCCCGTCATTTCACCAAAAATACCAGTTTGCGATATTTCATGAATCGCATTTAATGCTTAGTGGAAATTTATCATTAATCCTTCTTAAGGAAATGCTTATGTAAATTTGTTTTTTTTTTTGCAAAATGATAAAAAATTTTATGATTTACTTTGAAATTAACCACTAGTTTAAAAAGTGTACATACTTATGTATGTACATATATATCGCACACGATCTTCAAAGGTGACACCACTCAAAATTACAAGTACATAATTTCAAAAATGCAAAATTTTGAGTTGTGTCATTTTTGAAGATGGTGTGCGATATCTTGCCCTAACCGCCAAAATAACGTTAGCGAAATTTTTTTAAATTTGTTTTTTGATGTAGAAATATTCCTAGAGCATCTATATGCATTTCTGCATCAACGGGCTACAACTACAGAAAAATTCTGCGCTGCTGAGTTTTCATTTACACGGCGCTCTGGTAAGACAGATCGTGTCAGCTGTAATGTTTCTCAAATAAAAATATTTTGGATTTCGTTGCAGAACTATTTACAAAACCCTTTCAGAACTCGTAAAACTCTTTATCGTACACTAGAATATGGCATCAGAACTCTTTCATGGAAAAAGGGGACCGCGTGAAGTTGGCCCCCAAATCGATTTTTTTCCAATTTCTGTCTGAAATTCCCCGGAAGTTTGGGGGCTAACTTCTCGGGAGTAATAAAGACCTTTGAAAAAGTGGCAACGCACTAGCGAGAAAGTAAACAGTAGGGTGGTGGCTTTTTTTGGCGTCCTTTTGCATTTGAAAAACCTGCTGGTACCAGGAAATTAACCATTTAAATTGGTTTTAATATATGTTCGTTTTAATCTATTTGAATTTATTTTATGTTTATGCCACTCATGCTTTTTAATCTAAAAACATCATA
>NW_016166432.1:0-1464 GCF_001687245.7 Rhagoletis zephyria | reverse complement strand
ACCGTTTAGTTATTTGTACAATGATGTTGAGTATTTGTGTCCAAACGCGTGACCCGAGTTTTAAAACTTTAACATACAAGTGTAGTGAAAGAATTAAACTTTAATTTAACAAAGATTTCAAGTTTCCGAGCACTAGTTAATTAATAAATTATGCAGTTTTTTGTAAACTTTGATGTTGGTTCTGCGCAAAAACACTGTGGATGGCGTAGCCGGAATTATATGCACAAGAAATATTGTATATCTTTCACAAAAGAAGCGGAGCTTCCTCTCCTGCTCTTTACGGAAATTCCTTTGCCTATGTCCTCACTCTCCTGCATCAGCTCGACCAACCGCGCAAGTTGCCTTTTGTTGCTTACAATTTTTGATCTGTAATTCAGACACATATGTACATACATATGTATATTTCACAATTTTTTACAACTTCCAATTCAATTGACTTACTTTTTATCCATTATAGTACCACTTTCTTATGTAAATTTTATAAACGCAAACTCCAACGACTAAAAAACAGCAATAGAAGGATGAGCGATTAAAAAGTATTCACAGTCGCTAATTGAGCGACTAAGCGACACTCACAATACCATCGATAATCGATAATCGCTTAATAGTCGTTTATCTATTCCCAGTCGACACTCGCAATAGGGGTGATTCATACCTTTTAATGCTTTGAATTAGAAAAGACAATTTTTTGTGTTCGGTTCGCATTATCTGCTTTGGCTTTGGCAAAATTGTTACTACCCCGCTGTGGCGCTCACGTTCCTTTCCCGAACTACTCACCCCTACTACTCAACCCTCTAATCATTGTTACATGCATGTGCATGAGTACAATACGCATTTGTATGTTTATGCATATATATTTACATACATGTTAAGTGCTTGTTCGCATNTGGGGAGAAGTACACGCAGCATTGACAATTCGGAGAAGATGGACAAGAATGTGTTAATGCGTAAGCGAGTTATTAGCGTAGACCCTAGCTTAAAGCTAAGTTTGTCTAGACTTAATTTCCGTAACTTATCTTAATATTTTGGCCAACCTGTTATATGAGAAACTGTGTTGGCGGTTAGTTAAAACTTAACTTATCGTAAGCAATTTTTGATGTGGCATTTTAGGCGACAAACTGTCAATTTGGTGGTACTCAGGGCCGCCCACTTGACTCAAACCGTGCCATTTTTTGCCCTATTTTACCACATATAGCAATTAATTTTTCAATTTGACACTTAGTACCAAAAGTACTTAGTACTTTTCAAAAATAGTAATATTTTAATACACTTTTGTGAAATCCTTTGCGTGTACTTCTTTTTCTCAACTAAAATTTTCTAATTTTTAAAGATTATCCAACTGGTTTATCTTATTTTGGCATTGCACTTTTGTTTTTGAAATTTGGTTCTTTTTTATTGCTAAATCGGAAGGACTAAAAAGGATGGCATCATTTTTGGCACTTTTATTTTCTATTTGGCACATTT